>NW_007166253.1:49324-163437 GCF_000164805.1 Carlito syrichta
CCCCGGGCCCGCCTCATCCGCCATGCGACATTATTCTTTTAAAGCATACTTTAATAGCTATGTGATACTCCAAAGCCTATGCACTATAATTTATCTATAGTCCTCCTTTTTAACTATATTTAGATTATTTCCAAATATTTGCCATAATGACCAACCCTGCATGAGCAATCCTGTATATGTGATACTGCATTTAAAATGAGGTTCTGACCCACGTCAGACACATCACACAACAAACACTGCACCGACCTGTTACTTGAGTAGGAGCGATCACTTGGCTGGCACTGGACGTGGACGCCTCGGGGGCGATTTCAACAGGCACAGGAGGTGATGTTTTTTCAATCACTACTGTATGAGGAAGTCAGGGATAAAAAGCAAATTAAAGCCTGCTATGTGCGTTGAGATCTCATTTCCAAATGCAAGCATAATTCAGTCCAGCCAGAGATCATAGTCGTTTCTGGACATAAAGAACTGTTATAGCTTCTGAAAGCTCATGGTATTCATCTACGGCTCTGGTTTCAATATTTAGCAAGAGTATCTGAGCACGACTCAGAAGCCAAGAAAAATGACCATTCATCACACAGTGACCTTCAATAATGTGTGAGTAATAGATATACCACTCCTGATCCCAGAAAACAGTGAAAAACCCATCTTTCCCATTATAATAATTCCAATACTATACCTCACACTCACATTCAATATATATACTCATATATCTAAGCGAGCGCTTTTCACACTTAACTTCAATGATGCATCCTAATGATTTATTAAGCAAAATCAAAGACAAACGGGTCCTATCTTATGCTTTCATTCAGAATACTCTGACAGACAGCACACATCACCACAGGCTACCTGGGAACTGTGGATGCAGATGAATGGTTGAAATGCCTGGAGAGAGCTGGGGTTGGCCCGGCTCAAGTTTGGTTTTCTCTTGATCCAATGAAGGTATTTCCTGGATGGTTGTGTTAAAGTGAGGGAGGGGGCGGGCAGGGGGGGGAGGAAGAGAGAGAGGAATAGAAAACAGAAATTATTTTTAGCTTCCCACATATTACTGTATTTATTAGTTTGTTACTTATTTAATTAATTATACTCTCAGAAAGGCAAAGAGATACCACAGGACCTTACCTGTGCAATTGTGTGAAATTAAAAGCAAACAAACTACTGCCATGGTGCTCCTATGACAAGCTGCCGTGTTTCCCATGCACGCATCCTTGGCCGTGTCTCCCTGAGGCCCAAAGTCAGGCTTTTTAAGCAAATGTCTTGGCCCAGGGGGCCGTATTTGGTCTGCAACTGGGCAAAAATAACCCCCAAGGAGGACCAAGCCTTCACCCCATTCACATGGCTCAGCCCCACTAAGGTGACCAGTCACATGCAGTAGATCAAATAATGGATGCAGCAGATGCGTCGAAAGAAGGAACACGCGGTGAGTTCAAATATTTTAAACCAGCCAGTCATCATGGCCTCCTTTCACCTCACATCTGGTAACTCTACCACTCCAGCTCTCTGAACAGACAGAGCCAGGCCGAGCAACAGAAAACCGCTGTCTAGGAGGAGGATTTGAGGTTTGCGCACACGTCCTGGTGCCCACTCCTGTCCCCTGGCCCTCAAGCAAAAAAGCAGTCGTCATCCATGGCTCAGCGTCTGCTTACAGCTCCTTAGGGCCCATGCAGACCAGCCTATTATCCTAGCTAAGGGTCCGGACTTCACCCACACCAGAGGGACCCCAGAAAGCTCACAGCACCATTACACTGAGAGTCTAGATCACGTTCCCTGGTCACTGCTGTCTTCCAGAAGGCTTACTCTTACTCTGTTGGCTTCTGCTCACCTCCTAGCCCTTTTCCTGTTTCAACAGTCATCTTTCTTCTGCATTTTCTGAAAGAGCCTGCCTGAAGAGCTCATCACAGATCCCATTTTGTAGATGTGAATGCCTACAGGGTGGGTAATTCCATTGAGATGTACCTCAAATCCGCCCCCTCCAATGCTGTCCAGGCTCTCATGCCCACTTGGTCATTTCTGCCAGTGCCACAGTCATAAGTCTATGTAAAATCACTTCTTAGTGCTCCCTCTTTCATTCCTCACTCCAAACCTTGCCTTCCAGCACTTTCTTACGGCTGTTCACCTTTTTCCCTATCCATAGACTCCACGGCCCCAGCTCGACCCCCTTTCTTATTCTCAGCTTGTGGTCATCACCCACTTGGCTTCCCAGCTGTCCTCTTTCTTTCGACCTCAGTGAACGAATC
Source organism: Carlito syrichta (assembly GCF_000164805.1). Lineage (NCBI taxonomy): Eukaryota > Metazoa > Chordata > Mammalia > Primates > Tarsiidae > Carlito > Carlito syrichta. The sequence goes on from NW_007166253.1 coordinate 51,562, forward strand.
CTGCCAGAATGCCTCTCCCAGAAATACCAAGCACTTAGTATTCTTCCCTATTTTTCTTCTCTTTTTTGAGAATATAAACTAGCTTTTGACGACCTATGAGAGATGAGTTCAACCAGTCTCAGTCGCACGGCACCCTGTTCCCCGTGGCCATGGTCAATGCCATCAGGGAGCTGACCCTAATCAGGTGTGAACTCACTCCTGCTGTGCACAGATAGAACTTCCCCATCAGCAGAGGCAGTGGACATGAGAATCTGCACCACTTCCCAGGTGAGAAGTCTGGGGTCCTGAGCCTTCCAAAGGAGCCCCCAATTCTCTTTCTAAGTCTTTCCTCACCATGCTGTGCTCTCCCCCACACTGAGGCAGGACCCTTCTGAAAATGCAGGAGTAAGAAAAGGGTCGAACCTAAGATTAATTGGACTTTCAGTAGAAAAGGGAAAATAAGTTACTTCCTGTTTCTTTGTGCTACTTTTTTCGTGGGCTTTCCACTTTGGTGGGCTACATGTTCAAACTTTTGGCAAAATCCAATCAGGATAGTGATCTTGTAAGCCAAGCAGCAAACAGGCCATGCAAATGAAATAACTATGTAAAACCAATCAGTGTGTAATATGTAATGCTAACTGCAGCCTCGAGTTACAAAATATCCAATCAAATGAATAATGCCAAATTGTAACCTTATAAGGGAGACAAAGAGGTTACAATGTAAATAATTAATATATAAGGCAATGTCTCGCTGTTTTAGGGGCTCAGCCTTTGGATGTGAATCTAGTGCCAATGAATAAAGGCAGCTTCCTGGCAAGACATCTCGGTGTCCCATCTCCCTCTGTGGTCAGTTCCTGCTACAACACCTGTGTACATGCAGTCACCCGCCCCTGGACCATCCTCCTGTCTCTTCACCTACTTCATGACATCACAAGACCTTCGTAAGGTAGCAAGACCACAGACTAAGAGTGCATCTTCCCTACGACTGCCTCACCAGATAAAATGCAATAAAAGTATACAAGAAAGTGTTCAGACTCTCTTTCAGATTCTTAATGAGAGTCACTATCAAATCAATCATAGGCAGAGAAGAACTGGGTTACCATGCAGCTGCCAGGCCATTGGCTGGTGTGCTCACCAGGGAAATGACACCTCTCAGGCACCAAGCAGAACTAAATTCAAACTCAACAACACTGGAAACGTCTCTCCATCACTGACTTTTGAGATGCCAAGTGCTGCAAATGGGCACGCAGAGTATGCCTATCTGTGGTGCCTTTTCTGAGCTCAATATAATATGGCTTCTCTGATGAGTGCTAACACTCCAGAATTATAATTCTTTTCTTCTTAAGTTATAACATATATGTTACTCTATCCCATATTTACAAGCTAAAGATTTAAAAAACCATAGTAATTTACATATGTCTTGCACCCCTCTAAATTCTAATAGTGCCTTCTTGCCCACTGAATGAATGGTACCTAAATGTATAAACACTAAGAAGTTACCTCATTTCCATATGATCATCCACTAAACAACCAAAGCAAGATTCAGAGAAAGAACAAAATACATAAGAGGACTTAGAGCCAGAAACTGTCTAAATTTCCTACTAACAAGGCTCCCAATTCAGAAACCCCCTGCACGGCCAAAAGCCAGTAGACTGCTAAACATGTCTAAGAAGAAACATTCTAGTATATGATTGTAACTTTCCAGGGTAGGCTCTGTTCTAATTCAATTCAAACGTGGATGTTAGATTTCAGTTGAGTTAAGCACCTCATTCACTATATGTGCATCTAAGAATATACAATTACCTAAACATGTAGGAGCCTTTCTTTCCATGGATGGTCCAGACAATTAGTTGATTCACTGATTTTAATGTCCCAGAGTTCCATTATTCTCCAGTTTCTTGCTCACTAGAATTTAAGCTTCATGAAAGTAGGGAGTTTTGTCTGATTTGTTCTCTATTGCTTTCCTAGCTCTGAGAACAATGCCAGTAACATAATGGGTGCTCAATAAATGTTTCTTGAAAAACTGAATGCTATTTTAAACCAAATGAGGCATAATACATACAATCTATATTTAAGTCTTTAAAAAAGCATATTCTAAGAGGAAATCATTTTAAACGTTTAAAAACAAAATTTGCAAACAATGAATAAATTACCTTTTCAGGGGGTATAGTTGCCACTAAAACCAGAAAAGAAAGAGAGAATTAGTACAACTTAAGACAACTTACTGTATTGTATTTCAATTTTTAAAAAGCAATAAGAGTCCAGAAGGATTAAGAATCAAACCACAGCAAATGCAGAATTAAGGTCATCTGCCATCTCAGGGGAATTTTACACATGACTGATAGAGAACTCTCAGTGCTATGTTATGCCCCAACTACAGTTCAGGGAGTAGATGTGAATTAGTCTTTCAAATCTCCCATTCCAAACTAAGATAATTAAACTAAAAAGTTAAAGAAGGCAATACTTTCCAGTACATTCTTTTATGCCTAATCTCAATTATGTGGGACTTCCCATATCTTAGAAAACAAGCATTTTCATTAATTGGTCAAATACTTGCCCTTAATGTAGTATATAATATATAAAATGTTCTCTGGAGTCAATGTTAAGAAAATGTCACTTATTTCAATAATAGACATGAGAATTGGGGCCATATTCCTGGAGTATTCCAATCCTTAATGAAGTCCTATGAACATGTTTACAAAGATGTGCTACCCAAGTAATAAAAAAGAATCTCACAATCTATCAAGAGTCAATTAGCATCCATCTATTGAACAAATTACACATTACATAACCATAAACATTATTGGCAGGGGTGCTGCATTTTAAAAGACTTGCTTTTCATTAATCAGCCCTTCATATTAGTCCACAAGCCCTGGGTCAACAATCACCAGGATATTTCTCATGAGTAGGTCAGGGGCTCCATAAACATATTTGTATACGGGTTGGGTAGGTGCACTAGCCCTAAAAGCAATCAGGGTACTAGATACATTAAAATCAAAGCTGTAGTATTCTTCTAGTTGGACAAAGTCAACTAGCTTTTGGTCTTGCCTAACCTACCACCAAGAAAGTACTGAGGCAAAATCTGAACCAAAGCCCATTTCCTGCCTGTGCAAAGCATAAAACAGTTGCACACATCCGGCCATGACACTAAGTACACAGGGGAAACTGATCAGTACTGTTAATTCCAGGTGATGCCCTGCTTACTCTACCTATCTAAGGAAGAAGTGTAACAAGCAAAAGAGTAGACTAAAATAGGCCAGAACACATGAACATTCAGAGCCCAGGAAAAAACCTGCCTACCCAAAAGAAGACTGCACTAAGCTCCCAGCCCACCACGAGACTGGGCACCCCACCTCCTCACAAGACCCATAAATGGGCACCTTGAATTCTGACCTAAGAATGAACTATGAAAAGCCAACAGGAGCTTCATTAGAATGTATATATATTAGAATATTCTTTATATTCTCCACACAAATCTAAAATGTTTGTTCTATCTGGGGTGAGAATTTTTGTAGTAACCAAGATATTCCAGGTTTCAGATACACTGGTTTATAAGAAGAGACAGAGATGATCACTTCCTGAATGCCAGAGAGATCATCAAGGCAATTTTGTCTCCAGAGTACAAGGCCTTGAACCATTTCCTGGGGAAAACGTGCTCATCGGTCACCAGTCCCATTACATCCTCTTTGTATGCTACCTGGCAAGGCATGTCCCCTCTCTAGGTCCCACGTTTCTCTGACAGTAAATCAAAGGACCATCTTAGGTGATCTCCAGGGCCCTGTGACCGTCTCTTCCCTTCCTTCATTTTGTCTTCCATTGCCCTGACTGCCCATTCAACTTTATTTCATGGAAGCTCAGTCGTCGATGTTTCAATTTTTTAAAAGTTGAAAAGTGGATTCCACTTCATAAAGTAATTACATATTTATTAAACGGGCCTCTAGACGAGGAATGAATTAAGGCCATTCCCTGAAAGATCTAAGTCTTTCTCCAGGAATAAACACCAAGATAAAAGGGCCCCAAAGCAGCAAGACAGTGCCCTGAGATTACCATGGAATACTGTTATGGGTTAGGTACATATTATTTTAGAGCGGTGGCTCTCAATCAGGGGTAATTTTGCCTCCCCCCCCCCCACCTTGGAATATCTGCAATGCTTGCACTTTTCTTTTTGGAGGCAGAAGGATGCTACTAGCATTTAGAGGTTACAGGTCACAGATACTCCTAAACGGTCTACATCAAAGAGTTATCCAGCCTAAAGTAGCTGAGGCTGAGAAACTATTCTAGAGGGGTATAACCATGGAAACCAGAGCAAAGACATGCAGACGAACGGCTAGAGCCCACAATCCAGCTCCACGCTCACCTTCTGGCTCCGCCACTCCTGGCCCGTGTTCCCGGGAGAAGGTCAGGGCCTCCACTGGCTCTTCCTTGGCTGGGAGAGGTGGAGGATGAGTACTTTTAGCAACAGGTTGAGTGTTCTTTGGCTTGACAAATACAGGTCCTTTACCTACATGGTGATGGATTGGCCTGCGTCTATGAACGCCAGAAACCGTATAACCCATTCCACCAGGACAGATTTCCTTAAAAGCAGCTAGATTTGGGATGGGAAAATATTCCTTTTAAAAATCTAACAGTGCAAACTTATACAGAGGAAAACAGCATGATGAATATCTCTTAATAAATCACCACTAATATAGTTACATTTTAAAACTTCAAAGACAGATGCAAAACGTAAGCAAATCGCTTGAATTTCTGATATACTTGCTTATTTACAGAAAAAATTCCAACCTTTTCTTTTACTAAACATTTCTCTGTTAATTCCTTATCATACTCAATTAGAATACATATATTACAAACATAGCCTAGCTTTTAGCATGTATTTTATATATCATATTATATATAGTCACCTCTCAGGATCTGTGGGGGATTAAAATCCCTGTGGCTATCAAAATCTACAATGCTCCAGATTCCTTACATGAAATGACATAGAAGTCAGCTTTCCATATCTGTGGGTTCTGTGTCCACAAACTCAACTAATTATCTGGGTTGAATCCATGGACGCAGAACCCATCAATACAAAGGGCCGACTGTGTGTGGGTGTATATATATACATGGGGTGCCCCAAAAATGTGTACACATTTTAAGTAGGATATTCACGCAAAAGATAGCATTAATCAAATGAATGCTAGCGTCACCATGCGACAGGCAGGACAAAGAAAATGGTGGAATCGTTTGGGCGACAGGGTGAGACTCCAACTCAAAAAAAAAAAGAAAAGAAAATGATGGAATCACTGTTGAGCAAACATCATACTACACATTGCTGTCATAATGCAATTAACTTCAAAAAGTAATACATAGATAATATCTCTTAAAATGTGAATACATTTTTTTGGGCACCCCGCATACATATTTACACACACACATATGCAATCAATTGGGAGATATTATATATATATATGTGTGCGTGTATATATATATATAAAATATTATTACATAATATATTATGAGGCTTATGTATAAAAGACACTATACATTATATATAGTTCATGTGGTATGTATGCTTAATATTGGCAAAAAATCAGGCTTTTTTCTTTTCTTCTTGGTTTGATGCAATTCTATAAGTTATTAACGAAGTGCTCAGTGACACCTCTCTAAGCTAGATGACAAGCAAGAAGGTTAAAAAAGAAAAGAAAAGAAAAAACCCTATTCAGGGAGATGAGGCACTGAAATCCTCATAGTTTGAATCCTCGTGGTTTGTTTGGAAGGACCCAAAGAATTCAGTCAACATGCTTGTATCGGCCATTATGAGGATGTTGGTTTAGAAGGATTAAAAAGGGGAGGGCCTTTGAAGGGAGATTCCCAGGACAGAGAGAGGAAACCCAGCATAGTGAGACATGCTAGGGACGATGGACCGAAGTCAGGACAGAAAGGAAATGACAGATCAGGATGCCACCATGATCAGGTCAAAGGTCATGGAATGCCAACTGGGTAAAAGCCAGGCCGTGACCAGCTGGTTTAACTAACCGGAGGCCCAGGAGCTATTCTGTGGCACCTCTCCTTGCTAGGAGGGGAAAAAAAGTGGTTTTGTATTCTTAAAAAAAAAAAAAAGTAGACTGGGCACATGTAATGTGTTAACCTCTACTGTGTAGCCCCTTGAATAAGTAAAGGGAAGGCAGGCAGGGGCGACAAGACAGTGTGTGGCCTGAGGGGATGAGGAAAATCCCCCTCAGCCCTTTGGTGTTAGTTTGGAGGCAGATAATCAGATGCAGACACCAAAGAGCTCATGGTCAGCTTTGTCATTTCAACTTTTAAAACGGAAGTAAAATATGTCATTTCTTGCTTCCACGGAAGAAGAGATCTTCTATTGAATGTTCAGGGTCTAAAATTAGTCCTCAGTTAAAAGGAGACTCTTAAATATACCTCATGGCATGCTAAAATATTGTTTTCCTAAGGCTCACACACTAAAAGGTGAAACCGTGTTCTTGCATTTAACTGGGAAGCACAATTCTTGAAAGGATGTTTCCAGAAGAAAACATGTTTTGTTTTACCAAAGCTAAAGCATCCATAAACTAAATACTTTCACTGGAAAATCGCATGACCAAAAATTAGTTAAGTGCGAAAATTTTATCTTTAATAATGTTGTCAAATGTAGTCATAGTATCAGTGAGGAACATCCCTGAGTTACATTCACCATCTTGATTGATGCTTCATATAAGGATGACAAAGCTACCAAAATTGAATTCCAAGAGAAATGTGTCTATGAATTATAAAGATTATTTACTTGATTATTAATAATGAGTAAATCAGATGGCACAGGTTGGTACCAGAGCCCTTTGGAGGCGTCTTAAGGTATCCAGTCTCCCAACATACCATCAATGGTGTATTACCCTTTCTGATTCTTTCTGATTTTAACCATCAACAAAGGTGGATCATGATGCTCAAATTTGTATTCAAACCTTGTCTGCTACTCAGCCCGTGAGAGTTAATATACTTCCTTAGGTGGGCAGATCTCATCAATAAGCCATTGAGTAGACTGTGCTAGGCCCACCTCAGCCATTGAAATTGAGGCCACCCCTTCCTTCATAACATCATGCCTGATACCCGCAGGCTGTGTTTCTTTCTATTCTATTTAACTCTTGTAGATCCTGCTTGAGAAGCTGGTGGCTTCTTGGTAGAACTAAGGTCATTAAAGAGATAAATTTGCCTTTTTAGGGCATTAGGCAATTAGGCACCAAACTGAGGGTTAAAGAATAATTAACTTCTTCATCTCCAACTCCCCTGGAAGCTCATAGGAGTTTTGGCAGGTTCTGTCCTTGAGTTATTAATCTTCATGACAAGAACTCAACCATGAATATAATTCCCTCTATTTCCAATTAAAGAAATTAAGCACGCTGCTCAGTAAGGGAATGAATGAGTCGGCCTGCAAAGGCCAAGTGACTGTGAAGGGGGAACAGTCAAGCACTCATCAGGAAGGCCCAAGGCCTGGCAGAGCTTCTGGGCTCTCTATACTCAAGGATCAGACTTTGAGTCCTGAAAGTGGAGGATAAAATATAACGACTTTTCTTAATATTCCAAAGGAAGTCTAATGTTACACAGAAATGAAAACATCTCTGACACAATTTCCCCCTGATTCAGCCTTGTACGTCTATGGTTTCTCCAACTGTGATAATAACCTTTACCCCGTATTGTGAAAAATTAAAGTCAGGAACCAACAGTGACCCAAGCCACCAAAGCTGTCCTCATACTCATGTGCCTGGGCGTACGGGTGGGCGTGTCTTACCTGTGCCTGGAAGGGGACATTTCTCACAGTGTGGGCCCCAGGCCTTGCCCACACTACAACAGCAGAGCTGCTTGGTGAGGTGGACAGACAGAGGGTGCATACACTGTCTCCCGGAACTGACAAGTCGGTAACAGGGCCCTTTCTCTTCCGAGACCACAGGGGGATCCGCTGAAGCAGAGAGAGAGAGCCTGACGTCACGCGCAAAACAGAAACCAGGTGGACTTTTCAAGTCACAGTTAGATGAACCTTCAAGTGTGATTAGCGGCCACACTTCAGAGTAAATCCATCCGGATTGAAGGTACCACCTGTCTTGATGAGGAGTTCGTTTACCAAGTGGTTTTAGAGTCAGGATGCCAAATGTCATGACAGCAGTTCTCCTTGTCCCTGTCTGGTCCTTTCTTCCATTTTAACAAGCCTTCACTCAGGTATGTGAACATAAGTAAAAGGAAACTATTTCAACAAAAACCCACCTGCCCATAGGAATGTAGTCACCTACTACCCAAATCACGACCTAGTTTGCTTTTTCATATTTAGCCACAGTAGAGATAGGCCTAGGGAAGCATCTGGTGAATAGACAGGTATGATGCACAATCAGGAACATGGTTGATGCCACAAGCCAGCAGTTGTTCTACTTTCTCTGAGGATGGCGAGAGAGCATGCCGGGGAACGTGGCCAAGAGGCAGAAAGCAGCTTCTCACCTGCAGTGCCCTACAAGGCCCCTGTGTTACCCAGACAGCACACAGGAGAAGGAACAAAAGATGTGTTCAACCTCTCAGAAAACATTGCAAGAGCACACCAGGCTCCAGACATCCAACACCAAAAGCCTAATCCTAATCTTCTCCTGGAAGTTCAGTAGATGAGAATCCTTCCATCTAACGGCTGGTCATTTTACTAGGCGCCCAGGGCATATAAAAGAATAAGTAAGATACATGAACTTCGAGAAGTTCATGTTCTGATACAAACGTGGATGGAGTATGTTCTACAGACCCAGATCCAGGTCAAGCCTCAACTGTTGAATCAGAGCAAACTTGGCATCCCCTCTGCCCATCCCCCAACCCAGTCAGAGCTTCTTCTAATCATGTCGCCATCCAGATGTGCTTTCCCCGACTTGCCCTCCCCTCATCCAATTCTTCCAGCACCTGAAGATCCCAAGCCACGTGCCCTTTCTAGTCCACATTTCGTTCTTCCCACAGGCCTGACATCTCAGTTAGATGCTACAAGAAACAAGCTGATCACATTAAGGTGCTGGGGGCTGCAGAGAAAGGATTTTACAGCCAGACAGACCTGGGTTCAAACTGTGGAGCTCGCCAGCAGTACAGTTTAGGGGAACTCACTTAGACTATCATGATTCACTTTATGTACCCACTTGGGTAGGCCACAGTACCCACATTTGTGGTCAGATACTGGCCTGGATATCTGTGAAGGTATTCTTTTTACGTGAGATTAATATTTACATCAGAAGACTCGGAGTAAAGCAAATTATCCTCTATAATGTGGGCGGGTCTCATCCAATCAGTTGGTGACCCAAGAGAAAACAAAGGCTGATCTGCCCTGAGGAAGAGAAAATTCTGCCAGCAGGCTGCCTTCTTCAACTCCACCACCGGGGCTCCAATCTGCCAGCCCACCCTATGGATTTTGGACTATGCCAGCTCCTACAGCTTTGTAAGCCAGAGTGAAGAAAGTCTAAGATCAATATTATGGGTGAATTGGGGATGAGCAGGGCATAGAGGGAGGCAAAGGAGACCTTCCTGAAGTTTCAGAACGGACACAGGATGTCTAGTAAGGACGGTTCTGCTAGGAGCACCTAAGAAAAGTGGTAAAAATGGAGAAGCATGAGCGTTCGCTCTCTCCTATTCACTTTCTAGAGTCTGGGCAAAGTAAGCTATGAAAGACCAAAGGTCACAGACCAAAAAGAAAAATAAAGTTTAAGAACAGAGTTCCTATCGACATAAGGATAGTAAGACCCTGGAATAAGTAAACATCACTTAGTTACAACGTGTGTGTGTGTGTGTGTGTGTGTGTGTGTGTGTGTGTGTGTGTGTGTGTGTGTGTGTGTAAATTATAGAGTTTTAGAACATGCACATATATTCTAGTTTAGCTCAACAGGATTTTGCTCTAAAATCTCCTCTCCAAATTGACAGTTCGGAAATTACAACACATGTTTTCATAGAAACAATGTTGGGTCATCCCACAAGAGCCTATTTTATGTATGGTGGGGCTATCTGTAACAATAATTGCATCAGTGTCCGTTCCAGGTCCTAGGAACAAGAGCAGAGTTCCCTCAAGACCTTGACATTGGTGAATAGCAGCACTGGCTCCCTTCACGCCCACTTCCTCACATGCACCTCCACCATGTATCTAGGGTACTGACACCAGCTCAGGTGCCAGGCCTGTTCTACTCATCCTGGTTCCCGACCTCAGTACTATTCTGAAGTAACCTACCATGCTGTTTCCACAATTAAGCTAAGAGTCCCAATGAACCCTGTAGTGCTTTAAGGGATTCATGTGTGTGCTAAGAAATTGCTTGTTAATGAAAGCAAGTCTCTCTCGTTGCTGAATTCCCAAGCAATGTGACATTTCAGGCATGTTATCACCTAGAGAATAAAGAATAATGTCTTTAGAGAATAAACACATTAAGTCGAGTGAGCTAACTCTTCCCAAATATCTTATCCTGTAAGATCTGGATTCTAGAGGCCTTTTCTTCCCACCATTTCCTAATCCAAATATTCTCCATGAATTCTGGAGTATCTTGGGTCTGGATATTTTTTCCATGACAGCTCCCAAAGCAGGTCAAGTAGAGGTCTTTAGAAGAGGAGAAGAGAGAACCATTGGCTTGCAGAATCATCAATAAGTCAACTGTTAGCTAATCAGGAAGTGTCAGCTTATGTTCTAACTAAGCATTTCAACCTGTCTCAGGTGCACATGAGAAAAATGAACTAATAATACATCTGCTCCTTCCTTCAAAAGATGGAAGAAGGGATAGGAGGAAACCAGGGAAAAGATCTGGTTTACATACCTAAATTTTATTTGTTTGTTTATTTATTCATTCATTCATTTGCTTATTTATTTATTCTTGAGTTGGAGTCTCACTCTATCGCCCAGGCTGGAGTGCCGTGGCACACTCACGGCCACTCCAGCATCAACCTCTAGGCTCCGGCGATCCTTCCGCCTCAGCCTTCCAAATACCATGCCTGGCTAATTTTTTGATTTATTGTAGAAACGAGGTCTCGCCATGTTGCCTGAGGTGGTCTCGAACCCGCGGGCTCAGGCAATCCTCTTGTTTCAGCCTTCCAAAGTGCTGGGATTATAGGCTTGAGCCACTGCACCCGGTCTAAATTTTTTAATGACACATAATCATAATTGGTACATATTTATGGGGTACATGTGATATTTGGTTCCATGCATAGAATATTTAAAGATCAAGTCAGGATATGTGGGGTACACCACTTAAAGTATTTATCATGTCTATGGGTTGGGAACATTTCAAGTCCTCTCTTCCAGCTATTTAAAAAAACATAAGACATTGTTGGAAACTATAGTCACTCTGCTATCAACCATCAGATCTTATTCCTTCTACCTTACTGCATGTTTTTATCCATTAACCAACCTCTGTTCACTCCCTCACCCCTCCCTTAACCCATTCACACACCCTTTCCAGCCTCTGCTATCATTCTACTCTCTACCTCCACGGGACCCACTTTTTCAGCTCCCACAAGAGCGTGAAAACATGTGATGTTTGTCTTTCCATGTCTGGCTTATTTCACTTAACATGGTGACTCCAGTTCCATCCATGTCGCTGCAATTGATATTTCGTTCTTTTTCACAGTGGAATAGTATTTCATTGTCTAGATAAACACCGCATCTTTTTTATCCGTTCATCCACTGATGAAAATTTGGGTTGACTTGATATCTTGGTTATAGCGAATAGCGCTGTGAGCGCCAGTGTCCCTTTGATATTCTAATTTATTTTCCTGTGGACAAATATTCAGTAGTGGGATTGTTGGATCATACAGTAGCCCTATTTTTGGTTTTTGAGAAAGTGCCATGTTGTTTTCTATGGATGTATTAATTTACACTCCCAACAGCGTATATGAGTTTTCTTTTCTCTGTATCCTCACCAGCATTTGCTAATTTTTTTGTCTGTTTAATAACAGTCACTCTAACTGGGGTGAGATGATATGTCATTGGGGTTTTGATTTGTCTTTTCCTGATAATTAGTGATGCCGGGCATTTTTCCATATACTCTTTAGCCATTTATCTTCTTTTGATAGACATAAAAAGAAGACACATTGCCATTTTTAAAATAAAATTATTTGATATTTTTACTGTTCAGTTGTTTGAGTTCCTTGAGTTCCTTGTACACTCTGGATATTAGATCCTAGTCAGATTGTTTACAAATTTTTTCCCCTTTCAACAGGTTTTTTCTTCACTCTGTGGACTGTTTCCTTTGCTGTACAGGGACTTTTTAATTTAATGTGATCCCATCTATTTTTGTTTCTGTTGTCTCGCCTTTGAGGTCTTAGCCATAAAATCCTTGTCTAGACCTATGTCCTAAAGGGTTTCCCTTATGTTTACTTCTAGTAGTTTTATAGATTAGGGTCTTACAATTAAGTTATGAATCCACCATGAACTAATTTTTGTGTATGGTGAGAGATAACAATTCCATTTCATTCTTTTGCCTATGAATATCCTATTTTCTGAAGAGCACCATTTACTGAAGATGGTGCCCTTTCCCCATTGTATATTCTTGGTGTGCATTGTCAAAAATCAGTTGGCTGTAAATACATGAGTTTATTTGTGGGTTCTCTATTCTGTTCCATGGGTGTATATGTCTGCTTCTATATCAATACCAATACTGTTTTGTAACTGATTGTGAACAATCAATTGAGATAACTATCTTCGGGCCAGCCTGTGTCTGTTCATCAGAAATACTGGTCTGTAGTTTTTTTTTTATTATGGTTGCATGCTTGTTTGTTTTTAGTATCAGGGTAATGCTGGCCTCATATATTGAGTGAGGAAGAATTTCCTCCTCTTCGATTTTCTGGACCAGTTTGAGGAAAATTGGTGTTAATTCGTTGTAGGTTTAGTAGAAATTGGCAGTGAAGCCATTTGGTTCTGGGCTTTTCTTTGTTCGAGACTTTTATTACTGATCCAATGTCATTACCCATGATTGGTCTGTTCAAGTTTTCTGTCTCTTCCTGAGTCAATCTTTGTAGGTTATATGTGTCTGGGAATGTATCTATTTCCCCTAGGTGTTCCAGTTTGTAATAATTGCTCATCATAGTCCCTGTTCTTTTATATTTCTGTAGTGTCAGTTGTAATGTCTCCTTTTCCATTTCTGATTTTGCTTATTTGGGTCTTCTTTTTTTCTTCTTAGTCTAGCTCGAAGTTGATTGATTTTGTTTATCTTTTCAAAAATCCAACTTTTCATTTCATTTGATACGGTTCAGTTTCTATTTTGTTTAGTTCCACTCTGATCTTCATTATTTATTTCCTTCTATTAATTTTGAGTTTGGCTTGTTCTCGCTTTTCTAGATCCTTGAAGTGCATCAAAATTTTTCTACTTTTTTGAAGTAGGTATTAAATTTCCATGTATCTATACGGTTTACAAAGTTTCTTTTGCTATTGATTTCTAGTTTTATTCCATCGTCATTTGAGAAGATATCACAGTAGTGTCTGGGATTTCCTCAGTGGCTTAAGGTATAATTTTGATTTTACATTTGTTAAGGACCAGGCATGATGTCTCATGCCTGTAATTCCAGCACTTTGGGAGTCTGAAATGGGAGGACTGCTTGAGCCCAGAAGTTGAGACCAGCCTAGGCAACAGAGTAAGACCTCATCTCTCAAAAACAAACAAACAAATAAAAAACAACCCAAAATTAGCCAGCATGGTGATACATGCCTATAGTTCCAACTACTTGGGAGACTGAGGCAGAAGGATCACCTGAGCCCAGGAGGTAGAAGTTGTGGTAAGCTGTGATCATGCTTCTGCACTCCAGCCTGGGCAACTGAGTTAGACTTCAACTCAAAAAAACCCCACAACTGTTAAGACTTGTTTCATGTTCTAACATATGACCTATTCTAGAGAATGCTCCATGAGCTGATGAGAAGAATGTGTACTCTGTAGCTGTTGGATAAAATATTCTGAAAATGTCTGCTAGTTCCATTTGTTCCTAAGTGTAGTTTAAATCCAATGTTTGACAATTTCTGTCTAGATGATCTATTTAATGCTGAGTGGGGTATTGAAATTGCCAACTATGATTGTACTGGAGTCTTTAGATCTAATAACATTGTTTTATATATCTGGGTGCTTTGGTATTGGGTGCATATATGTTTAGAACTATTATATTTTTCTGAATTGATCCCTCTATCATTATATAATAACCACCTTTGTCCCTTTTTACTGTTTTTGACTTAAAGTCTGTTTTATTTGATATATGTATAGCTACTCTTACTCTTTTTTTTTTGAGTTGGAGTCTCACTCTGTCGCCCAGACTGGAGTGCAGTGGCCGCTCCCGGCCACCACAACCTCCCGGCCACCGCAACCTCGCCTGCTGGGCTCCGGCGATCCTTCCGCCTCAGCCTTCCAAGTAGCTGGAATTACAGGCATGCGCTACCATGCCCGGCTGATTTTTTGATTTACTGTAGAGATGAGGTCTCGCTGCCCAGGCGGGTCTCGAGGCAATCCACTCACCTCAGCCTCCCAAAGGCACGGGATCACAGGCTGAGCCACCGAGCCCGGCTCTTTTTTTTTTTTAATTGCATGAAATATCTTTTTCCATCCTTTTACTTTTAGCCTATAGGTGTCTTTACAGGTAAGATGAGTTTCTTTATTTTATTTTATTTTTTTCACTGGAGTCTCATTCTGTTGCCTAGATTGGAGTGCAGTGGCATGCTCCTGGCCACCACAGCCTCAGCCTGCTGGACTCCAGCGATCCTTCTGCCTCAGCCTTCCAAGTAGCTGGAACTACAGGTACGAGCTACCATGCCATTAATTTTTGATTTATTGTAGAGACGAGTTCTCACCAAGTTGCCCGGGTGAGTCTCAAACCCGCAGGCTCAGGCAATCCACTCGCCTCAGCCTCCCAAAGTGGTAGGATTACAGGCTGAGCCACCGAGGCCAGCCGAGATGAGTTTCTTACAGGCAGCACATAGTTGGGTTATGTTTTGTTTTGTTTTTGTTTTTTCAGTTGGAGTCCCACTCTGTTGCTCTGGCTGGAGTGCAGTGGCATGCTCCCAGCCACTGCAGCCTCAACCTGCTGGGTTCAGGTGATCCTTCTGCCTTATCCTTCCAAGTAGCTGGAACTACAGGCAGGCACCACCACGCCCGGCTACAGGTTATGGGGTTATGTTTTTTATCCGTTCAGCCAGTCTATATCTTTGAAGTGGGAAGCTTAACCTGTTTACATCCAAGGTTATTATTGATATATGAGAGCTTATGCTTGTCATTTTGTTAATTGATTTCTTCTTGTTTTGTATATCCTTTGTTCCTTTCCTTCTTTCTTGTTTACCACTGTGGTTTGATGGTTTTCTATAATGGTAATATTTGAGTCCTTTCTCTTTCCTATTTGTATGTTTGCTCCACAAGTAGGTTTTATACTTATTTTCATGTGTTTTCACAAAGGTAGACGCTGTCCTTTAACTTCCAGGTGTAGGACTCTGTGAAGTATTTACTGTAGGGTCACTCTAGTGAGGAATCCTTCCCTCAGCTTTTGCTTGTCTTGGAGAGACTATTTCTCCTTCACCTATGAAGGATGGGTACAGCATCCTTGACTGGCAGGGTTTTGCTTTTGACCACATCATCCCATTCTCTCTCATCATTTCTGCTAAGTAATCCACTGTTAGTCTGAAGGGGGTTCCCTTATAAGTAAATAGACGCTTTTCGCTTGTTTTTCCTTGCTTTTGACACTTTCAACGGTTTGACTATAAATTGCCGTGGAGAAGAACTTTTTAATTGCACCTGTTTGGGGTTCTCTGAGCTCCTGTATCTAGATGTCTAAATCTCATGACAGACTTGGTAAGGCTTCAGCTACAATTTTGTTAGCAAATAGGTTTTCTCTCCCTTTTGTTTGTCTTTATCATTGGGGACACCAAAAATTTGAAAATTTGGTTGCTTTATGTCACATAGGCTTTGTTCATTATTTTTATTTGACTGAGTTATTTCCAAAGACTTGTTTTTAAATTCCAAAATTATTTCTACTGCTTGATCTAGTCTATTGTTGAAGCTTTTAAATGTATCTTGTATTTTATTCAACAAATCCTTCGGTTCCAGAATTTCTGCTTGGCTCTTTTTTATGAAATATATATCTCTTTGGTAAATTTCTCATTTATAGCCTGAATTATTTCTGTGATTTATTTATATTATTTACCTATATTCCCTTATCTCTCACTAAGCTGCCTTAATGTTATCTTGAATTCTTTTTCAAAGATTTCATAAATTTTTCCTTGGAGTCTGTTATTGGAAAAGAAATTTATGAAATCTTTGAAAAAGAACTATTGTGTTCCCTTTGGATGTGTGATCCTTCCTTGCTTTTGCAGGATTCTTATACCCTTATGTTGCTATCCGTGCATCTGCGGTAAAAGTGACTTCTTCCAATTTTTTGAATTTACTATTTTTGGGGAAGGACTTTTTCCTGAAGATGTGTCTTTGGTGTTGGTTGGGTAGGGCACACTGGCTTTGATTCTGCACCCAGGCTGGAGTGTAGTGGCACACTCATGGCCACCCCTGCATTGACCTGCTGGGCTCCAGCGATCCTTCCGCTTCAGCCTTCTAAGTAGCCGGAACTACAGGCGCATGTTACTGCTCCCAGCTAATTTTTGATTTATTGTAGAGACGAGGTCTCACCAAGTTGCCTGGACTGGTCTTGAACCCATGGGTTCAGGAAATTCACTTGCCTCGGTCTACCAAAGTGCTGGGATTACAGACTGGGCCACCGAGTCCACAGGATTTTTAAACAGCATCAATGGTGTATGTGACTCCCTCAGTGTTTTAGAGTACAGTTGTTAGTGGAGACTGTAGTGAAGTTTTGCGGAGGACGGGAACACCAGGTAGACCAGTTCTTGTGCTCCAGTGGTGGCAGCAGCAGGCTGAGTGTGCTTGTCTTTGGGCCTCAGGGCAGATGATGACACTGGAGTCAGTGGGTCTGGGCGGGCCAATTATTGGGCCTCCAAGTGACTTGCTCAGAGGCCAGCAACGGTAAGCCAGAAAGGTCCTCAGATCCGTGGGCAGTGGGTGTGGTGTGGGCAATGGAAGCAGCAGTGGCCTGACCACCCTCTGGCTCCCACACTGCTGTCAGCAATGGCTATGATAAGCTTGGTGGGCCAGTCCCCACACCCACGGGTGGTACATGCCAGTGGCTGTCTGCTGTGGTGGTAGTGGCAGGTTGGATGGGCCCAACTTTAGGCCTTGGGGAAGGGAGGGACCCAGTGTGATTAAGCTCCCTCTCTGTAGCATCTCTATCATGGGGTCTCCAGACAGCTCCCTGTGTCAGTCTCAGGGCCCATGAGAGTTAACTGGCTCTCCCGTGGTTAGAATTGCAGGAGGTCGTGGCAGTCGTGTGAACCTCTGGGAGCCAATTATCCTCTCCCCATCTTTAGTGAGCCTCCCTGGGCTCCTAGTCAAGCAGGCTGACTTGGTGATCTCTCCTTCCTTGCCTTAAGTGCTTCCTGTCCCTTCGCTGTTGAATTCCAGTGTCCTCTCTCAGATGATCTGCTCAAAGTGTGACAATCTATCTGCTATTTTAGTTCTCCTGTGTGGAGAAGGTGAGTACCAGATGCCTCTAACCTGCCTTCTTGAAGCCCCTCCCTTACCTCTGGTGTGCTGACATCTCACGGTTCATATTTTCCTTGATCTACAACTATGTGGATCAACAATTGTTCGCTTGTGCCTCATCTACCTAACAGGGTGTCCTCCTTACAACTGCCCAATTTAAAACTAGCTGTTTTAACACCTGAGTTACCTGTTATTCTTTTGTCATTTCAAATGACTTGTATGATATCTCCCTTTATTTTATTAAACACGGCTAGCCTTTCCACATTTCATTTTACATCCACATGATGTCAAAACCGACGAATATACTACCCAGAATGAGGAGCGACTGGTGTTTCTATTGTCTTACTATTTTTAACTTCAGATTGGAAGGCCCACTGTAAAGGATGATACATTAGTGTCTTACATTTATTATTTAAAATATGGCACACATGATTATGCATTCTATTGAGTTATAAGGTTTTATGCTATACAGTAAGTCCCCTACATATGAACCTTCAAGTTGTGAACTTTCAGAGATGCAAATGTGCATTCACATATTCAACCATATAAGTTAGCTCATGTGTCTGGCGTACATCGAAATGTGTGTGCATCTTCTACTAGTGGTTGTGCTTTTGTGTACTTTACTGCATAGTACTGTAGAGAGCACGGTAGTTCAGTATGTTTATTTCAAGCCCAGGACATCCAGAAGCAAGCAGTAGTGATGTAGCTGGGACTAGACAGCCGACTGTGTGAGTTGGGTACCTAGGCTAACTTTGTTGGACTTATAAACAAATTGAACTTACAAATATACTCTTGGAATGGAATTCTGTCATATGTAGGGAACTTACGGTACTAAAAAAAAATGACAACTACCAAACGATTTCTAAAGAATAGACAAAAGGGGTTTCGAGTGGAAGAAAACTAAGTAACAAAGGGAACCTATAGGTTTGTATGCAGGTACACTGAAAAAGTGCTTTGCTGGATTGCATTTTGTGCAGAATATGTTACTAAAATCAGGGCAAAAAGATTCAGATACTCTATCCAAGAGGAAAAACATTTCACAGGCATATCCATTCAAGAAGACAATTTTTTTTTTTTTGCTCTTGACTAGAGACATAGGACAAATCTTCAAAATGGCAACAAACATATAGCTCTGAATCCAAATGTCATACTGAATCATAACCATCTATCCAGTACTGATGGCAATTCAGCTCCCAAACTATATTAAGCAACTCACGTTTAATTATGGCCTTATTTCTAGAATTGTACGATAAATTCTCATTATCCTTTCCAAAACATGCTACTCTAATGTATTAAAATGGTGAATGACAAATATCATTCAGCAGGTATAAATTCATCTGGTACATAATTTGAACACTAAAGAATGTCAGAAGAGAGTAAGGGCGTAAGGATCTAGCTTGCAGTCACTCCCACCCACACCTCCAATATCCCTCCTCATTTCTTGGATGAAATTCCACATTAGAGTTTCATCCCTTTAAAGCCTCCCATACCCATGGGGATGGATGCTGGGAGGCAGGTGTGGAAGAAGGGAACGCTGTTAGGAGGAGTCTGAGAGGTAGCTTTCCCAGGGTAGTGGCAGCCACTGGACGCCCTTTGGGGGCCATGTGCCCTTAGAAATCAATTCATGGAAAACCAAAATAAAAGCAGCAATAATTCGAGGCCATCATAGAGTTCAGCTACCCATTCTGAAGTGTGAACTTAAACAGCAGTTCTCCTTAGATAAATGAAGTATGCCTGTCATTTTGGTCTAATTTCCTTTCCGGGACTCTATCCAAGAGGAAAAAGGATCAGCCTATGAAGTGGGACAGACCGAGTTCAAACATTGACCCTACCACCTGTAAGCCATGTGATGTTCAGAAAGATCCCTAACCTCGCTGTGCCTCAATTCTTTCACTTCTAAATTGGAAAGAATAGCAGTACAAATCCAAGAGAACTCTTCTGAGAATTATGTGTGATCATCCACTTATGAAGTGTACAAGAAAGATGACGACTGTCATGGGTTTGTCATTACTGTTACTATCTGGGAGCAAGTGGTGTGCATAGGTCTCACCTCGAGGCCATGGTGCCACAGGCCTTCCGAGTGAGGGAGGCCAGGGGCCTGAGCTGAGATGGCCACAGAGGAGGTGGAAAGAAAGGAGCAGGTATAAGATAAATTACGAAGATTTAATGTAACGACCTCCTTGGAAACCAGAAGAGATGAAAGAGTCCAAGTTGACCCAGGCTCCAGCCTGAGCGTCTGGCAGGACAATGTTGCCACGGGCAAACAAACAAACAAAAAACACCAAATCTGGGAGAAAAGCCTGCCTCAAGGAAAAAGCAAGAGAGCTAGCAGTGATTTACCCATTCAGCTATGGATAAAATTTTAATGAAACAAAATTGACAATTCTATGCTTCAGTCACACTGGCCTTATGTGACTAGTGGCTACTGTATCAGATAGTACCCAGAGAGAACATGTCTATCATCACAGAAAGTTCTACTGGACAGTGTTAATTAGCTTGAGGGTCAGTAAACTTTTTCTGTAAAGGGCCAGATAAAAAATACTTTAGTCTTTGTGGGCCATCCGGTCTTTGTTACAACTTCTTTTATTTTAAAAATGTGGGGTCCAATTCAGGGTTAGGTACCCATGTGGTCATTGTTCAGGTAAAGTGTGGGTACCCTTATTGATGCTATGTGACCCTCCCCCCAGCACTGTCCCTTGCTGCAATTTCTAAACTCTGTCACTGTAACTCGAAAGTAACCTTAGATGATATGTAAATGAATGGACACGCTGTGTTCTGATAAAATCTTATTTACAAAAACACACAGTGAGCAGATTTGGCCCAGGGCCTATAGTTTACGAGCCCCTGATCCAAAACCTAGATTTGGAGGCACAAGTTCTGGTTTTAAATCTCAAGTGTCAGCTACTAGCCCTGTGAGAAGTTACTCAAACTCTCCTAGCTTCTGTTTCCCAATGTGTAAGATAAGAATAATAATATATACCTCGGGGATGGTGAGGAAATTAAAAAGAAATCATGTACTTAAATAGGACTGGCTTTTAGAATGAATTTAGAAGGGACTTTGCCTTCATCTCATGACTTTCAGGACTGCGGCAAAAGTTCCTGAACACATCCTCTTTCCAACCCTCTACTTCTGTCCATTAGCTCCAAGTCCATGATACTACAAAAAGGCACAACCAGGCTCAGACTGCTTTATCTGGACCTTTTGACTGAGCCTAAGGACTCACACTCAGCAGCACTCAACCAAGGGCTCATAAATTCCTGAAGCAGTTCAGAAAGGCTTCCGCCTTCTTCCTGTTTCAATTGCAAAAGGGATCCTACTGTTCTTGAATTTGCTCTCACAAGTCCTGACATTTTCACCTCTCCCCACAAGATAGGCAGCAGGTCAGGAGAACGCTGCTACAGCATAGGAACCCACGGACACAGGTCAGAAGCAGCTGATGCCAGCGTCCGCCCACTTTCTTCCTTTCAGCTTGGCTAAGTCAAGGTCAAGAACGGAAGTGGCAGGGAGAGAAAGTGAGATGGCTGCAACCTTTGGCTGGAGTCAAGGAATCTGAGGGTGTTCACCTCTGCGCATTCAAGAACAGAGAGAGCTTCCCGTTGCTCCATGGCCATTGCCAAGTGCATTTCTTGGAGTTCACAGAGTCAGCCACACCTTTTGTGGCCTGGATATGCCCGAAATCCCTGCTGCCTGAACACATGCGGTCAGTTCCTCCACTAATCTGCATGCTCTGAATCTCTGGCTGGTTATTTACCTCTAAGGAACATGTGTTACAAACTCAAAGCAACAACTCTGTTCAGTGTGTTTGTGTGCGTGTGTCTGTGTGTGTGAGACAGAGAGACAGTGAGAAAGAGACAGAGACAGAGACAGAAAGTGAGAGACTCCAAGTTTCCTCCTGTCACTTCCCTATGACTATCAAAAATATCACCATCTTTCCATTTTTTTTTCTCTCTTACTGTGTGAATATCACCTTCCTCCCCGACTCTTCCCCACTGTCTTCAGACTTCCCACCAAGTTCATCACAGAATTCCCCAACAAATCAGACTGGATTGTTCTACATCACAAATCCTAAAAGAACACTGTACACTGCTGCAATGTTACATATGGCAAATTCAGAAGAAAGAGAAATACGTCTGCTCACTCAACGCTGGTAAAGAGCCCAGGTTTGAACTTCAAACTCTCAACTGGAACGCTTAACTAGCAACAAACGTCTCTTCATACTTATCATTTCAGCTGTTGCCGCTGAACCGTGAAAGTGAGTTATTTATTTTTTCAAATAAGAATGGATGGTTATTTAATAAGTTCAGAATTATTTGGGCAATGACAGGGAAAATAAATGCTAAGGAAATGTGCAAGTGTCTCAAAATTCTCATTGGCAGATTTCTACAATCATATTAAAACCTGGACGTCTGCCCTTAACTCTAGACCTCAGACCTGCAACCTTCAATGTAAGAATTTTAATCAGACTACAAGTCAAATTATGTAAGAGGAAAAAAATATTCACAACAAACTCTACATCCAAACTCTTTACAGTCTTTTACGCTTAAATTAGAAAACGATTTAAAGTATTTATTCATGTAATTCAAATCGGCCAAAAATTATCCTTAAATTATCTGGATTTCATCAACAATGTAATTTTTGGCCCGAAATTTCCAAATCCTTGCATCAGTTTTCAAATGTACCTTGTATGCAAACACAATTTTATGGTTTATTTTCCCCACCCCAACCCCACAAAAGCTGCATAATTAGGTGTCTGTCTGCTTCGTGATCAGAAATGTCTGTAAAAGAACACGGGGAAAAAAAAAGGACTTACGTGCAAAATTTCCTAATCTGCAATCGACAGTTTTTAAAGGAAAACAGTTGTAATTAGTGACACTGTTTCAAAAGACGCAACAAGCTCATCTCAAAGTAATAAAGGGGGTCATCATATTTGTTTTACTATATTTTGTCACCTCCATGCATCTGCCTGAGGGCACAGAGAGAAGCTGGGTTAAAATGAATTACAGTAACCTCATGGAGAATGTGTCTGGACCAATTGGCAAGTTTAAAACCAGGGACGAGAAAGCTTCAGCTCAGCATGCACCAAAAAACACATTAAAAAAATAAACAAAAACAACTCTGTAGGACAGAAACTAACACAAAATCGCGCTCTTAAAATTATCCTAACAGTTTTCTGCCATGCATTCATTTAAATTTTAGCTGTATATAGATATAGATTTTAAAAATCTGCAGTGCTGCTGAGCATGGTGGCTCATGCCTAGTACTTAGTCCAGGTATTTAAGAGGCTGTTTGAGCCCAGGAGCTCAAGTACACCCTGGACAATGTAGTGAGATCCCATCTCTTAAAAAAAAAAATGGCAGTGCTTACCACTTTTGTAATAATGGGCATGATTACTTTAAAAATAAGGCAACCTTAAAAAAAAATTCCTCATTTGAGAGCTTTCCACTTAAAGTGCATTCCTCTCTGACAACATGTGATCAGTAGTGATGATACCAGATTAGTTTTCACGGAGAGGGAGTGTCTCTTCGGTGAAACTTTTTTTTCGGAGCCAATATTAAAACATGTGGCTCAATAAGGGATTTTTACCTGTATCAGATACAGGAGTCAGACGTCGAGGGTATTTTGGTGGGTTTGGGAAAAATAGAATATTTGAATTTAGAACTGAACTAGAAAATCTGACACGCAGAGCCTTGGTAACTATTTTCCAGATTCTTCCAGCTGAGAAAGTACAGTGGAATCTCATTAAATCAGATTCCAGTGACTCAGAATTTGGAATAATTAAAGGCAGAAGCTGGGACAAAATTTAATTTAGCATAAAGAATGCTTAAAATACTGTATTTATGAAGGAAAAGAAATTATTTTCGTCTCTCGGGTGCCACAAAAGGTTGATCTATCCATTCTGATGAACTCTTCTTTCCATCAAAGTGTCCTTAAAGGTGTGCTTACTCTCCACTCTCAGCTTTAGTGATTACATCTTTCTGAACACAATGACGGTTTCATAATACAGGTTTATTTTACTATCCTAGGCAGACCCCTCCTCCTGTCTTTTTAATTCATGGTCTTTCCTGCTTATTAGCAACATTCACTTGACCCCCAAACACTTGCCTTCTTTCAAATAAACCCCAAAGACAACTGGCCCAATATAGGAATAAAAAGTGATTATTACTTACGAACACAACTTGAAAAGGTGGGATCCGGCCCAAATCCTATCTTGCAGGTACATCTATAGCTGCCCATGGTATTCAAACACTCACCATTAGGGCACACGCCTTGGAGCTGGCATTCATTAATATCTGCAGGAAGAAGAAGTGCTTTAGAAGGACCAGCCAAGCCCTGCTGAGTGGATGCTGGCTATGCACCACATTCACTTTCCTTTCCACTGTAATAATCTCTTAGTTATAATTTAAAAAAAAAAAAAAAAAGGAGAGGGGGAGGGAGAAAGAGAAAGAAAAGGAGAGAGACAAAGACAGAGAAAAAGAGAAAAACAGAGAGGGAGGAAGGGAGGGGGAGAGAAAGACAGGGAAGACACAGAGAAACACAGCAGGTGTGAACAACCTTAAACCAAATAAATTAGCCTTTATTGAACACGTACAATTTATGTAGCAAATATTTATTACACACCTATTGCATGCCACTTTCTGTTCTAGGTGTGAAGAATTTACTAGTGATCAAACCTAAAAGCTACCAAAATTTTGGCCTGAGTGGCCTGATCTCTGCTTCCTGCAGCCTTGACCTCCTGGACCCACGTGACCAATCCATCTCTGTCTCCCAAGTAGTTGGAACTACAG
This sequence comes from Carlito syrichta, assembly GCF_000164805.1. Lineage (NCBI taxonomy): Eukaryota > Metazoa > Chordata > Mammalia > Primates > Tarsiidae > Carlito > Carlito syrichta. The sequence continues at coordinate 75,873 of NW_007166253.1, forward strand.
TCACACGCCACTATACCCAGCAATTTTTTTTTCTTTTTTGTAGAGAAGAGGCCTCACTACGTTGCCCAGGCTGATCTCAAACTCCTGGGTTCAAGTGATCATCCCACCTCGGCCTCCCTAAGTTCTGGGGTTATAGGTCTGAGCCCCTGCACCCAGGCTAGAGGTTGCATTTTTAGCATTAGTGTACATCAGGCATTATAGAGAATGCGGGTAGGGCAAAGATTGTCACCTGGAAGCATTGACACATGTGAAAAACTAAAGGCATGAAAAGCAGTTCGCGCTACCACAATAAAAAGAACTGTCACAAACTGCAAGAAGTTACATTATGAAACCGCCTACAGACAGTAAGTGCCACTAACGGAAGTTAGAAGTGGCAGGCTGCACACTGAGGAGGACCAAGACACCACAGGGGTGTTGAAGGCTGGACAGAGGCTGGATGGATGGCGAGGGAGGGAAGGAATGATTTGTGTGGGGAACACTGGCGTGTGAGCCCAGAGGCTGGCCAGGCCAAGGGGGCTCAGGAAACAGTGAGTCAAACCGTCTGCTGGAAAAGACGTTTTAGGAAGGTAAATCTCTGGAAACAGAGCTGGTAAAAGCCAGGCTAGGCTTGGATAACATTTTATTGAGGACAGGAAGCTATCCGAAAGGTTTCTGAGGAGGGGAAAGACATCAGCAAAAGCAGGCTCTAGGAAAGTTTACCCGGCCAGCACGCTGTGTAGTGAAAGGGGTTAAGAGTGTCATCACTAGCTGGGTTCGGTGGCTCAGCCTGTAATCCCGCACCTTTGGGAGGCTGAGGTGAGTGGATTGCCTGAGCCCGCGGGTTCGAGACCCGCCTGGGCAGCGAGACCTCATCTCTACAATAAATCAAAAAATCAGCTGGTCCTGGTAGCGCGCGCCTGTAATTCCGGCAACTTGGAAGACTGAGGCAGAAGGATCGCCGGAGCCCAGCAGGTCGAGGCTGTGGTGGCCGGGAGCAGCCACGGCACTCCAGTCTGGGCGACAGAGTGAGACTCCAACTCAAAAAAAAAAAAAAGAGTGTCATCACTTGCAGGAGTCATGCAAGCTTGAGGCTGGTGACTGCCGTGTTGGTGACAGTGAGAATAATCAGGAAGATAAGGAATAGACAATTAAAAAAACAGTTGGCAATGCATTTACTCGACTGGGCAATACAACACTAAGAAAAGAAACTAGTCAAAGATGTCTGGAAGCTTCTAATCAGAGAAAAGAGGAAAAACCACTATTGGTTTAGTGGAAGAAGTTCGGCGCAGGAAAGAAGGCAGGGAGGTGAGCAGTTCAGTCTTACAGCCCAAGGTCACGCTGGGATACCCAAGTGGAAACATTCAGCAACAGCAAAAGACAGCGAAAGAGGAAATCATGGCTAGAAAGAGACATTTAAGATCACCTGCATGTGGGGGGAAATCAAAGTGATGTGAAAAGGAGAACTAAAACTGTGTGACTTTAAAAACAAAGAGGATGAGGTCACTTGCAAAGGTAATGAAAAGTCAAAAAGAACACGGTAAGTTGAGGATGAAAAGTCAGTAGCCACTCACATTATTTCACTGTGTCCTATAAGGCTTAACAGTCAACAGACTTGGGCTATTAGCACTTCCATTTCAAATAATACTTCCTTCCTTCAATCATTAATTCTTCTACAAGTTTTTCATAAGTGTCCTAACATGAATTATCTAAATTAAAGTGGGACACAGTCACTAGCAGAACCACCACATAAAAAAGCAAATACAGCTCTCAAAAAATCTGTGCATATAGTCACTTTATTTAAACCATGACGTAGACAGAACTATCTGTATGTACATATTTTATTCAGAATATGAGGTTTGGAAGTTAACTTCAATGATAAAATATGACATCTTCAATAGCATTCGAATAAGTTGATGCATATTTGTTGTATAAAGTCTACGGCGTTCTACCTTGGAGGCAGCTGGAAAGTGGCCCAGTCAACCTGTGGTGACCTGGCACAGCTTGGGGTCTAGCCCATGACTGTCTTATTTCTTTACAGGAGTGTGTGTTGTGCTGTAATGCACATGTATGCACAGCATGTCATTGAAAATACTCCCCATAAGTCATTCTTCTTAAGAAAACCACCATGTAGGGCCAGGAACAATGCCAAGCCCATTGGCGCTTATATGGTACAAGTGAGCCCTAGCGTGTGCCTCATGTAAAACCCCAAGCTGGCTCACCAGCCAATTGTGGTCAGAAAGGGCAGACAGAGTCTCTACTCTTCTGTTTCCCCTCATGTCCTCACCAGGACATGAGAATCAGCCTTCCTCGTCCCCTGAAGGGCCCCGACCCTCATTTACCGTTTGGACCCCTATGCGTTCCATGATCGCACCGGGGACCCAGAAGTTTCCCTTGTGAGGAGGTTTCTACGACAGCGCTATCTCGGCCTACTGCAGGCTGCCAGGCTCAGGTGGAAGTTTTTCCCCTCAATTCTAAGTACCTGACATACAAACACTGCCTTGTGCCCACTTCCAAGGCCCCTTCTTTGACTTGACTCATCTTTGTTCACTGCGTTGACCATGATGCCATGGGAATGGAGGATGGGCATGTAGACTCAAAACAAACAAAAACGACCAAGTAAACCTGCAGCCAAAGACAGGAAGGAGCAAAAAAAAAAACCACGAAGCACGAAAATCATGTCAGACTCTTCCTCCTACAACTATTCTAACCAGCCTGTGTCACCAACACTCGTGCCATCACTTCCCCTAATTTTGGTCCCTGGAACCTAGAAGCGTAGACCTTCCTTTGTGACACATTCTCCCAGTTTCCAGAAGAACTCCTGTTATTTATTTCTTATATTGCCTGAAATACCACAAGTTAGAGATTGATTTAACTTCTAAGTTTCCTCTATTTAACTTCTATACACCAGAGTTTATCAATCTTAAGTGTATAGTTAGATAAACATTTGCATATATATACTGAGGGGGGACCCCCAAAAACCAGAATTGAGTTATAAAAAATTGTATTTATTCTCACATGTTTAAACTTCAGTCACCTTCAAAGGACTCTCTCTCTTTGATGCAATACACCTATCGAGATGCTTTTCCCACTGTTCACAACGGTTTTTGAACTTGTTGATGTTGATGCCTTTTAGTGCTTCTGCCGTTTTTTGTTTCACCTCTTCCACATCGGCAAAACATTGCCCTTTGAGGCCTTTTTTCATCCAGGGAAACAAAAAGGTGTCACTCGAGGTGAGACTGGGTGAATAGGGAGGGTGGGGCACGGTGGCTCATGTGGTTTTTGGTCAAAAACTGCTGAACACTCAGCCCGGTGTGGGCAGGTGAACTCGAAATCACCATCATGAAATGGGCAAATGCGTTGAAAGAATTGCCAAAACTAATTCACTGAAGCTAAACGCAGCCTCTCATACACATGCTAGCTGTACACTGGTGCCAATGGGTTCCTAGAACACTTACCTGGTGGGGGAAGCCTGTACTACAAGGTGCCTGCCTGCCAAAAGATAATTCTGGGTTTTTTGGGTCCCCCCCCTGTGTGCATGTATATGGGTGCGTGCATATATTGTGTAACCTCTACCTAGGTCAAGATTAGGAGAAACATTTCCATCACATCAGAGGGCTCCTTCATGCCCCCTCCTGGCCAACATCTCTGTGCCCACAGCTAACTAGTATTCTGACTCTCATCAATTAGTCTTGCCTGTTCTGAACTAAGGGAATCACATATTATTTCGTGTGACTTATTTTACTCATGACTATGACTGTGAGATTCATCAATGTTGCTGGGAGAGAAGTTCATGCTTTTACTTTTACTCCTTTCCTGTGTGAAGATGCCATAATCAATGTATCAATCCTATGGATAGACATCTGGGTTGTTTCCCATTTGGGGAGCACTCTTGTGTATATCCCTTTTGGTAGGTCTCAGTCCTCAGGAGTCTTGGGTATATAAGTAGGGGTAGAAGCCAGGCTTGGTGGCTCAGCCTGTAATCCCGCGCCTTTGGGAGGCTGAGGTGAGCGGATTGCCTGAGCCTGCGGGTTCAAGACCCACCTGGGCAACTTGGCGAGACCTCATCTCTACAGTAAATCCAAAAAAAAAATAAGCCGGGCGTGGTAGTGCACGCCTGTAGTTCCAGCAACTTGGAAGGCTGAGGCGGAAGGATCACCGGAGCCCAGCAGGTCGAAGCTGCGGTGGCCGGGAGCGGCCACTGCACTCCAGTCTAGGCGACAGAGTGAGACTCCAACTCAAAAAAAAAAAAAAAAAAAAGTAGGGGTAGAATTTCTGGGTCACTAGAGAAGGTCCTTGTTTACTTTGATAAATTGTCAAATAGTTGTGCAAAATGGTTATGCCAATTTCCATTTCCAGTACCAGGTGTTCCACATCTTTGTCAACCTATTGTCAGTCTTTTTGCTAAATTTAGTCATTCCAGAAGAGTGCAATGTCATCTCATGGTGGTTTGGTTTTATATTATTATTATTATTATATTATATTATATTATATTATATTATATTATATTATATTATATTATATTATATTATATTACATTATATTTTTTGAGTCAGAGTCTCACTCTGTTGCCTAGGCTAGAGTGCAGTGGCACACTTATGGTCAACATGGCCTTGACCTGCTGGGCTCAGGCGATACTCTGCCTCAGCCTGCCAACTAGCTGGAACTATAGGCATGTGCCACTATGCCCAGCTAACTTTTCTTGATTTATTGTAGAGATAGTCTCACCAAGTTGCCCAGGCTAGTCTCTAACCCCTGGGCTCAGGCAATCCTCTCACCCTGGCCTCCCAAAGTGCTGGGATTATAGGTGTGAGCCATAGCACCTGGCCTTCATGGTGGTTTTAATTTGCACTTCCCTGATGAGTATTACATTGAGCAGCTTTTCATATATTTATTACCCATTTGGATATAAAAACTTCCTCTTCTAAAATGTAAAACCTATAAGAATGTTATAGGTAAATAAGTGTTTCTCTCTTATTACTCAGGGAGGACCAGTGAGTAATTTTCAAAGGGAGATGTGGGATGCTTGCCTAGACATTTTGGCTTGTCACAAGGACTGGGGAACACAGAATGGATGGACACCAGAGATGCTGAACTTTCTGGAACTGTGAGGAGTCCTCTTGACAAAGAATCATTCTGCCAAAAATATCAATAAAGCCCTCAGTGAAAATTTACACTAAGGTGATGAAAGTTTGAGTTTCTAAGTGCCACAGGGGCCATTTTGAAGCCTGGTCACCTAAGGAACCAGTTGGAGGTGGCACTGGCCGCATGGCCAGACTTGAGGCGTGCCATTTACTCGACTCAGTGTCTAGTTCTTCTCCAGTTGGACATTTCCTTGCTGCCTCTGGGACTGCGTCTTGGTCTTAGAGGTAAGACAGATGCTGGGTCCCCCAAGAGGTTGAGTTCAGGGCCATGAGACTTGTGATCTGAAAGCCAGAGTCCTAGCACCACCATGTCTGACGGGGACCCCGATGTGATTCTACAGACATAACCGTGATCTGTAGACCTGGTTCCTGGAGCCCTGGGGTCCCTGCACAGTTGCTGTAAGCAAGACAGAACCCTTTCGTCCACTACGAATACTCACATTCCATGATAAGACCGTATTGATAAAGAAAAATTGAAAATCACTGATCTATATTATTTCTGTGACAAATCATGTTCCAAATTCCAACAACTCGCAAATGAAACTTTGAAAAGCATTCCATTCATAAACTGTTAACACCTATAAGGCAAGCTTTTGCATCTGAAAATTAGATAGGTTTTTTTTTTTTTTTTTTGCCACCTCCTTCTTTCAATGCCTGTTTTGTTTCTGAGAGGGATGTAGGTGGCAAGGTAGTGTGTATTCTTTGTTTTAAAAGAAAATTAAAAAAAAACTTATCCTTCATAATTTTAAATTTAGAACTTCAGACATTAATAAGAAACACGAGCAGCGTTTAAATGACTTTCTGAGGTAGCCAAGCTCTTGAAGAGTTTGCTAAATAAACTGAAGGAAATCAGAGATTCACAAACACATTTAAGCCCAAGATATAGGATGAATTGAACATATTATACCCGGATTATGAGATGTTAAGGGGCACTTTAAGAGAAGATAGTATCAGGCCAAAGTTTAACAACTACATGGATTGTGATTGGCAAATTGTACATTATAATTCTATTTAGACTTCAATACCTCATGCTATTGGCTCAACGAGCACATGGCCACACCAGAGTCTAAGGTAATGGCTGCGGCAATGGCCCAAGATCATATTTTTAAAGGACTGAGGAGATGGTGAAACTAATGGGAGAAATATTCCACTACGACCTAGCTTTGGAACTAACTAGGTCACTCTATTATGTTACTTAGAGCAAGTCACTAAATTTCTCTTGCTCTCAGTTTATTTTAAATCAAATACAACTTCATTGCAATATTTATAATGTTATAAGTAACTTATACTTGAAAATATAATAGCATCTCTGAAGCCTCATATCTTACAAAGTCAACCAACCTTCCTTAAGGTATTCTGATTAAATCAAAAGTATTTTAGTACTTAGTTTGAAAAACAAATGCATTTATTCATTGTTCTTTCTCAATAGGCCACCCAATTTCTCTGGAAAACTCTGGAATTCTATCCTTTAAAGGAGGGTATAACCACTGCGTATGGCATGGCTTACTGAGTCAAAGGATGTGTGTCAAAAAATGAATGGCTTTCATAGTGATTAATACCCCATGACTGAAAAAAAAGAAAAGAAAGAAGGAAAAAAGAATGGCCAAAGGGGTCCCACACTCACAAAAAGCTAGTCACCCACTCCCATGGCTTCATCTGAGCTGCTGTGTTGGGGCAGTTTAGTTGACAGAAGCAGAAATGGAGAGAAGGTCAAGAAGATCACCTAGGTCTGTGTCATCCTCTAGAGTGGGCAAAACCCCAGGAGGCCCACAGCTCATAAGAAGGAGATTCACCTACTTCTCCACTTGCTAAAAACACTGGCAGGTGCCTCTGCCTGGAGAGCCTACCACGTATCTCAGGTCACAGATCAGGCTCGAGGATACAAAACTGCTCTTCAGTCTAAAATGGTCAGATATTGGCACTGTCATGTGGCACCACCTAATAACCAGAAATAAGAAGGCTGGGCTTTTACTAACCAGGTGGTATAAAAATACTGAGTTGGTAGGCATACGCGTGCCAACAAGAGCCTCTCTTTAAACAACCTAGCACAACACAGCCTGAGTATTTCAGTATAAGAAACGATGCAAGGGCCTGGTACAATGAGGCAGACTCCCCTCCTCCCCGCCATCCTTTCTGTCTATACAACACACCTTATCTCACTGGAACTCCATAACATTTCTGGATGGTGAACAGCGTAAGAATAATTATTACCATTTTATAGAGATGATTTTGTCCAAGATCATATTTTTTTTAGATTAGAAAATATAGTTTATTTTAAAAGTAAATTAGAGAGAGAGACAAAGAAAGAGAAGATTCATCTCCCCAAGGTAGGGAAGGGGGCCAAAGCCAGGAAACATGGTGACAGCCATGGCTCAAAGAGCACATGGCCACACCAGAGTCTGGTAAGGCAATGGCGGCGGCAATGGCCCAAGATCATATTTTTAAAGGACTGAGGAGATGGTGGAATTAATGGGAGAAATATTCCACTAAGACCTAGCTTTGGACCTAACTAGGCCACTCTAATATGTTACTTAGAGCAAGTCACTAAATTTCTCTTGCTCTCAGTTTCCTCTCCTGCAATCCAAGGTGACTGAACTAGAGAACCCCTAAGGTGACTTTAGCTTAAATATTCTCTGACTTCAAAACAATCTACCAGTTGCCAGGGTTGAAAATCCAAGGAATAAATAAAGTATGACATTTCATGTGTAATATATCATGAACAGTATAAGGGCCCTTACGAGAAATAAATATACTTTTATGCATCTATTCTCCTACAGGAAAGTATGTATGTTTAACAAAGTGAGTAATAATTTACTGCCTTTTCTAGTGACGCAAGTTTGTACAGGAAATGAGGCATGTCCAGTCACCAACAGGAATCAGGATGAGGTGAGAACAGTACTTGAAGATCTTTCTACTATGTAAAAATATGTAGCTTTCTGGAGATTCGGCTATATGTGTTTAGCTTTTGCTGATGAACAGAAATTCCAGTATAGAATTCCATTAGCAGTTATGACTCCCACTTGAGAGCAGAAAAAAAAATGCCTCTTGAGATAAATGCTTTTCCCAGCCAGACAATTTGGTTTATTTAATAAGGATCACTTTCTTTAGGTAGAAAACGAGTTCACTCTCTAAGAAGACGTATATGTTTCTTAAACTTCCAAGGAAACGGCTTTCCACTGGGTAACACAGCCCTGAAAACACATGAGAATATTTCCCAAGGTACACACAAGCTTGAATACTTTTTTTTTTTTTTTTTAAATCAGGTCTCACTCTGCCACCCAGGCTGGAATACAGTGGCACCATCATGGCTTACCACAGCCTCGACCTCTTGGGCTCAGGAGATCTTTCTGCCTCAGTCTCCCAAGTAGCTGGGACCACACCACCATGCCTGGCTAATGTTTGGAACTTTTTTGTAGAGATGAGATCTTGCTGTGTGGCCTAGGCTGATCTCAAACTCCCATGCTCAAGCAATCCTCCTGCCTCGGCCTCCCCAAGTGCTAGGATTATAGACAGAAGCCACTGTACCCAGCAAGCTTGGATACTTTTAAGAGAATCAGTTTCTCGATGATGATCAGCCTTCTAATATTTATTTATTTTTTTAGTGATCTGCCTAAGAACACATTCACCAGTCTTCTTTTCCCGTCTTCCCCTTCCCCCAGGGCTTTCTTGCTCCTGACCAAGTCAAGGCATAACCTCTTGCCTATCCAGAATCTTCTAGGCTTTCTAGGTACACTGTCTTGCAATATAAACTTATTGTAGTCACCAAACAAATGAACAAATCACAAATACATGCCCCTGAGGGACAGTCACAGGAGAAGCAGTAAGTCTGATGTGTTTCCTAAGGAGGTCTGATTGTGTCAATTAGGAGAGATGGTGGGCACGCTCGCTTATGGGGCAAAGCGGTTCTGTGGCTCACAGGTTCTAAGGAAGACATGTTGACAGCACACACATATACAAATATGCCCTGATGGGTCTACTGCATGCATTTGACGTTTTCTATTTCTAAAAATGTAGACATTGGTCAGGCTCGGTGGCTCAGTCTGTCATCCCAGCATTCTGGGAGGCCAAGGTGAGTGGATTGCTTGAGTCCATGGGTTCAAGACCAGCCCCGGCAACTTGGCAAGACCTCGTCTCTACAATAAGTCAAAAAATTAGCTGGGCATGGTAGCATGCACCTGTAGTTCCGGTTACTTGGAAAGCTTAAGAGAAAGGATCACCAGAGTTCAGCAGGTTGTCACTGGGGTGGCCGTGAGTGTGCCACTGCTCTCCAGCCTGGGTGACAGAGTGAGACTCCAACTCAAAAAAAGAAAAATGTAGATGTCAGCTTTAAGATGTGTGAACACATATGCTTCTGAGAATTATTCTGGGAGATAGTGAACAAAGGAATGTTTGAAGATAGATGCTCTAGAGCCATTTTGCCCAAGGAATTTTATATAAAACATGAACTGTGAGACCTCTGCTAAAGAGATGGGTTCTGGGGTAACACATGTTAGCAAAATGCTGTGGACTCTGTAAATGTGAGTATGTTAAAAACTCAAGAAGTCCTTTGGTAAGATCGTTTTGCTGTGTTTCACTTAGTGTTCGTTACCCATGGGGCTGTGGGACCGTTTTTCACACACAGTCTATTCACATCCCCATGAACTGGTGGTCTGTGGAGCACATCTTGGGAGATGCTGCTGTCCAGGGGTGGCCCCAAAAAGTGTCGTATGGGTCTCTTCGTGGTTCTATTTGCTTCTATCTAGGCCCCATGGCTGCCAAAGCCTCCCCCTACCCCGACCCTGTCCAGCGATTATGAACATTAGTCCACCACGGGACGAGTTCAATCCCTAGCCTCGCTGAAAGGAGTCAACCTGCTGTGGGAGTGACTCCCTAACATGGTCAAAGATTTTGAGAGTCCAGAGAATGGCTTGTATGTATACCCCGATTCACATGTGTTACCCAGGGAAGATGTTGCTAATGGCACACACTTGCCCGGTTGGTCTCAGATTCCTGACTCTACCGCCATAATGTGGATTTCCCCTTGAGGTAACACGAACCCATCACAGGCTTGCCTCATCTCTGATGAGATAACGGGCACCTTCCCACTGACCTCACAGTCCAGAGATTAAGGTCAAAGGCTACTGAAAAATACAGCGTGTCAATGACTCACATCGCCACCTCTTTCCTGAGGAAAAGTGAATATAAAATAAACAGACATTTCCTTTTTGAATCCTATCCCAGTGACACGAACATAAGAAGAAGACACACCAGAAAAAAAGGATTTTAAAATGCCTAGGAATGGATCCCAAAACTGACTAGCAAAGGCCGAAAAATGATGTTCAGATCCAGATCAAAACTGCTGAAATGTTTACAGGAGATATTGTGCACACTTGAACCAGAAACTGCCACCGTGGTTCTAAGGGCGTGCCCAGGGCAGTCAAGTAGCACCTTCAAATCACAAAATCTCAGCTCCCTCTGAGCCACTGATGTTTGTAAAAGATGATTTCCATCACAAGAAGTACCCTACATTTTCTGGGATTAAATCACTACATACAGAAGGACATTATGATGAATCTCTGACAGGCTGAACAAAGAGAATAGTACCTGTTTGGAAGTGTTCTGAAGAAGTGAATCAAGTCAGGTTGACTCCAGTCTTAGTTCAGACCTATTCATTTTCTATTATTTCCCAAATATATAGCAAGAACGAGGGATTCTAAGTTTCACCTTTATACCACACTGCTCTCCGATTTCCTTCTAAAAAAAGGAAACATAGCAATCCACCTCAATCCCCTTATGCTAATGGCACTGCAGAGCAGTGCTGTGTAGACAGAGAAGCCAAAGGTGCAGAAGAACATGAAAGCAGAGAAGTCAGAGGTGCAGAAGAACATGAAAGAAGAAGGCTAAAAGCGTTGACAAGATTTTAAATAAAAATATCTTTGGAGATCATCAGTGCACTAGCCAGAACTCTGAATATCAAAACTGTATTGGGAACATAAGAGGGGGGATCCCCCCCCCAAAAAAACCCTGGAATTTATTTATACAAAAATTGTGTATTTATTCTTCCATGCTTAAACTCAGTCACCTTCAAAGTATTCTCTGATGCAATACACCACTGATCAAGACACTTTTTTCACTGCTCAGAACAGTTTTTTAACTCATCAGCATTGATGCTTTTTAGTGCTTCAGCCGTTTTTTGTTTCACCTCATCCTCATCAACAAAAACATTTCCCTTTGAGGACTTTTTTCATCCATGAAACAAAAAAAGGTCAATCAGGGTGACATTGGGTAATTAGTAGGGGTGGGTCATGGGGGCAGGCACACTCATCATGAAATGGGTAAGCCTATTGAAAGATTCTCTTCCTCCCCTCCAAAAAAAATACACTGAAGCTGAATGGAGCCTCTCACAACACTAGCTGGTACACTGATGCCAATGGGCTCCTAGAACACTTACCTAGTGGGGAAGCCTGGACTACAAGGAGCCCACCCTCCAAAAGATAATTGTGTTGAATCTGTAGATTGCTTTTAGTAGGATGGATATCTTAACAATGTTGATTCTTCCTATCCATGAGCATGGAATATTTTTCCACTTGTTTGTGTCTTCTTGGATTTCTTTGAGCCGTGTTTTGTAATTCTCATCATAAACGTCTTTCACTTCTCTGGTTAGGAAGACACTGAGGCATTTCATTTTTTTGGTGGCTATTGTGAATGGGATTGTGCTTTTTATTTGGGTCTCTGCCTGTTTGTTGTTGGTGTATAGGAATGCAACTGTCTTTTGCACATTTATTTTGTGCCCTGAGACTTTGCCCTTCATAATGCTGTGTGAAAGAACCAGACACAAAAAAAATACCTACAGAATGATTTGAAGGTTCATAAAATGACAAAACTAATCTGTAGTTGTAAGAGTTAGGGTGTTGATTACTCCCAAAAAAGGGGTAGAAAGAAAAGATTGGGAAGGGACAAAGGGGACAATTCTGGAGGGCAGGTAATGTTCTATTTCTTGACCTGGGTGACAACTAGACAGCTGTGGTCTGTTAATTTTGTGATAACTTGTGGAGCTACAGACTCCTACAATTATACCCTAAAATCTGTGTGTTGTTCGATATATGATAATTTGATTAAAAGTTTATTTAAAAATATAGCCATTCAATTTCTTTTTTTTTGTTGTTGGAGTCTCACTCTATCACCCAGGTTAGAGTGCAGTGGCACGCTCACGGCCGCCCCAGCTGGGCTCTGGCGAGCCTTCCGCCTCAGCCTTCCAAGTAGCCGGAACTATAGGTGTGCGCCACCACACCTGGCTCATTTTTTTGATTTCCTGTAGAGATGAGGTCTCGCCAATTTGCCCAGGCTGTTCTCGAACCCATGGGCTCGGGCAATCCCCTCACTTTGGCCTCCCAAAGTGCTGGGATTACAGGCTTGAGCCACCGCGCCCAGCCATCAATTTCTTAACATAACCACCAGAATTATGTTTTTTCACCATCAGAGTGTGGTAGACTGATTTTTAAAATGACTCAATTCTCTATCACTCCTGGAGTCTATGTCCTTTGCTATCTGACTCTGTAGCACCCTTCATAAAGAGGTGGGGTCTAATTTTGCACCCCTTGAACCTGAGCTGACCTTGAGACTTTTCCACCCACTAGAATAGAAGTGACCGGATGTCCATTTCAAGCCCAGGCCCAAAAAACTTTGCATGTGTTCACCATCTTCCTCTGAGAACCTTGCCACCACCATGAGAATGAGCCCAGCCAATTGACTAGAGAATGAGAGACTATGTGGAAGAGAGCAGGGTCATCCCAGCAGAGGATATCTAGGACCAGCCAGCCAGGACCCTATCAGCTGAACACAGATGCAAGACTGAACCTCAACAAGACCATCTACCCCTGCCCAGTTCAGCAAAACTGCCCGGCTGCATCGAGACCCTATGTGATTATTTTACTAAAGAAATCGTCGACTGGTAGAGAAAGGGGAAGAAGAGACATGAGAAGGGGGCGTGCCTCCGAATCCAAAGAAATTCTAGCTTTTTAAAAACACATCAAAATCTCTAGGGCCATAAATATTCTTCTGCTTGTTAAAGACTTCAAGATAAAATTGAGGAGGTACAATGGCTTGCTGACAATGTTAGAGAAAAATTGTTTCGATTACAAAGCAGACACATTTAAAACAAGCAAATCTGCTAAAAAAAAAAAAAAAAGAATAAATGGTGAACTTTAGAGCACTCTACCACTCTAAAGGAAACTACTGAAAAAGACTAACTGAATAGTTACATCTAGTTAGTAAAAGCATCAGACAGCATCTAAGATCACTCCTGGTGTTGCTGTTTATTGAGCAATTCATGGTTTCCCCACTTCTAGAAAGCAGAAGTCTCAATGGCCTTTGAAGGTTTCATTGGCAGAGTCTCTCCTTGACCAACACCAGTCAGGCTCCTCTGAACTCTCTTCTCAACTAGACCTTGTCTTTGGGTTTCTGTATTGGTCTCCACATTTTCCAATTTTAGCTAGAATCTTGCTAAGTCAGTTTAGCCAGAAAACTCCAGCCTCTAATGAGGCTCCTCTCTCCCACCAGCCCCCGGGGGATATCTGACTACCCCACCATCCCTTCAGCAGGAATAACCTTAGGTCAGTTTAGCCAGAATTTGCCCTGACCTGTGAGGTTTCCTCTTAATAATTTTTCATTCACTGACACGTCACCCTCACCCCACTCCTGCCTTGGCTGTCGAGTCCCACTTGTCCTTGCTGTATTCATAGTTGAGCCCAATTTCTCTCCCCTACTACAAAACCCCACCGCGGTGGTTCCTATTTCTATTGCAATAGTTTCCCCAAATAAAGCCTGCTTGACTGTTCTTTAATACATGTCATGAATAATATTTTTCTTTAGCTTTGTGTTAAAAGCGGTACAAATTCAATCACTATCTTTCCAGCATGGTACCCAAAGCCCACAATTAACTGCATGCAAAAATGGTGCATGCAATCAGTTAGAAGAGCTTCACCTTAAAATTCCAAATCACTTCATCACACCCTCCCTGTCCATTTTCCCCAGCACTGGACTGCAGGCCACATTCTTTCTCCAGTCAAGTAGGCTCTCCGGGCCACCCCTTTGAGTCCCCATTGATCTAACCTCCTTGACCACTCAAAGCTGAGTTTCTTTTCTTGCTCACCAAACTGCAGTTCCCACTCAACATGTCCTTGTCATTGTTAATGGGTCTAAAATGCGAGCCCCTGGTACAGATAAGCCCTTCAGAACCCAAAGTCCTGTGAGCTGCTTACTTATGTGGAATACGGATCAAGATGGTGAGTCTTATTTAATAACAAAGATCTGACCCCTGGGGGGGGAAACGCACTTTTCTTTTCTTTATTCCAAATAAAATTTGCTTTCAGATGCACTTTGGGGAGGTTTTCCATCTCAAAGGAGCCCAACAGAGAACATTTTGGTCATGAGTATGTGTGTGCCCTAATGTATCTGCTTTGCAAATGTATGCTATTAAAGCAAAACCACCAATGTGCTCAAATGACGCTGAAAGAAAGTTATGTGGGTAGCCCTTTCACATTTCCCTAACGGTCTCATCTGGAGTCAGCTTCAATTCAGCCAGTTGGGAGAGTGAATAGAGCAAATTGCATCGTGCTGATTCAAAATGATTTAATTACAATAAGTTCTAAGGGCAGGAACTATGCCTTTCTCATCATTTATCACATATCTCCGGTCTCTGGCTAGGAGTGCCCCAGCAATGAATGTCTGTGGAATGCTGAATCATTTAAAAAGTTTTCAAGACCATCCCTGAACGTGGAGTATACATACACTGAATTATAAAAGTAGACAATGTCATCTAGTTATTTGTTTTGGCACTGCCCATAGCACCCCAGCACATGCTAAAAATTATGGAAAACAGCATGAAGTGGATTTTATCTCTGTAAACTCATAAAACTGGTAAGTGATGTTAGCACGTGAAAAGCGATATTGGCTTTTAATAAAAGATATTGCCAAACAGACTGATCTCCGAGGACTTTCAGAACCAAATCATCTTTTCATTTTTTATTTATTTATTTTCCATTGTTTTGTGGTGATGAGGCTTCACTAGGTTGCCCAGGCTGGTCTCAAGTCCCTGGGCTCACACGATCCTCCCACCTCGCCTTCCCAAAGCGCTGGGATTACAGGCAGCAGCCACCACGCCCAGTCTTCCAAATTCTATTTTTAAAACTAAGATTTACGTCTGATTTTTAAGAGGGCCCTAACCTCGTGGCAAAGCACGGGCCAGAGAGAGTACTCCAATACAGGAAAGAACTGGGCTAATTTATAGGAAGCCAGCAAGGCATGGGAATTCTCATTTCTCAATTCCAGTTCCACATCAAACCGTCAGCATAATAATCAACTGATAAATGCCAAATGCCACCCCGGAGCCACCAGAACATATCATTGTGTGCTTGTTATGATAAATGAAGCAAATTAGAACAATTCCATGATGCTGAGGGTAGCGAGACAGGTTTGAGAGGTCCATGTGTGCGCATGTAATAAATCATTCCTTTGAAAAGATAATTACAGCACCACTCGAGAGGAGAACAAACCCAACTCAGGGCAATTATTTGAAAGCTCCTCAAATTAACTTGTGCACAGTTGGTTCTTTGTTATGGAGCACACATTAGCAAAAGTTGCTTCAGGACATTAGTTCACTTGATTGAAGGAAATCAATGTAATTCTCGTTATTAATCACTTTAATTTTAAAAGCGCTTTGTAAATGGAGAAGATGTTAGACAGTAAGAACAATGTGGGACGCACAAGTAATTAGATGCTAAATGGGCTCCTTTGGAAAAACTTTAGGAAAACAAAATAAAAATGCTTCAAGGATCCAGGAGAACTGAGTGTACATGTGTAATGCGAGAATGTTCTATTTCATTTTACTGCCCAACTGCATCACAAAGGGAGTGAAATTAAGCCCTTCTCTCAATTGCAATTTTAATAGATTACGCTGAATGAAATCATATTATTTTATGAGTCAAACTTCTTTGTAGTTTAATTTAGCGGTGCCTCCTTGAAGCACCATGAAATGGAATTTTCTGTGATACTTCATTCCGGAATCCTTGCCAAAAAGTCTAACACTGCTTGCAAATATCCTCCTGAGACCCAAGCCAGGATTTGGTGTTACTGATGGACCTTCAGTGGCACTGACCGAATCGGAACCATTTGATATGCTCAGTATGAACAAAACTTACAAAAGGCTGTTCAAAAACCGATGTGATTATTTGAAGAATTCTTCATTTTATTCTGCTGACTAGACAGGAAGTAGTTACTTGCAAATTTGCACTTCCACTTCTAAAAGTGATAGTTTTATGAATATAAACTATACAAAACTTTGAACCAAGTAGAAGGAATGTGTTGAAAAACCATCATTTTTTATTAAACAAAACCAAACTAATATTAGTTGCTTTGACTTCTATTATCTCGCAACACAGATTGCATATCATCTCTTTTAATTAGCTAGTATCTGCCTTAGTGATTTTATACATATATAATCAAATATATATATTTGATGAAAGAGATCCTAGGTGGCTTGGGAGTGTAATCTTGGCTGTGCTTATTATTAAGTTTCTGTGTGACCTTGGGAAAATGATTTACTCTCTCTGTGTCTCAGTTTTTCATTGGGATTAAAAATACCCAAATCTCACAGGTTGTTTTAAAGATTAAATAAAGTACATAGCACATGAACTGACACATAGTAAGCGATCAATAAATGTTAGTTCCATTTCCTTCCAACAGAACAAGATGGCTGACAGCTTGAATTCTAGCTTACAAATAAAACCAAGATATTTTGTATTTGTAAGTCATTCTGCATATAGCACTTATCAGCCAAATGCTGCCTAAGTGACCCTCTCTGGTCTTAATTTCTCCATCTGCAAAATGGGGATAATATAACCCACTTCAGGAAGATATTTTGAGGACCAACGAAGATAACTGATATGAAGTAGTTATTAAACAACGCATATGGCACACATTAAATTCAGCTATTAAAATCAAATTAATTTATTAAGTTATCACTCAGCTTTACTTCCAACTTGGTAAGTTTATGACTACTGGGCTTAGATATATAGTTTAGCATGAATCACTAAAAATATCTTGCTTTTATTTGTAAGTCATTGGTGCTAGGCCAATTAAAATAAAGCTATAATCAGCCTTTTATCTCCTTAATAGCAAATGAAACCTTTCTTCCTTCACATCAATCTAAAATATATATATAAAATGAGCTTGGGTTCTAGGTTCACAAAAGTGACCAAGCCAGGGTCCTTGATCTTTGAGAGAGCATGGCCTGTCAGAAGAGAGATGTAAGCAAATACTTAACATACAGTATAAACAGATAATTCTAAAACAAAGAAGGAGGAAACCCTAGTCTGTCTGAGGGACACTCATGGCAGTTATCACTGTGTGGCATGGAGCACAGCAGCAAGAGATGGACCCTCAGGCCCGGAAGAAGATCTCTTGTGGCAAGGGTCTCTATACTTAGTGCAGTGACACCACGCAAACCCTGAGTAGACTGTGAAATGATAAAAATGTATATTATAATTCCTAGAACAATTGCTTACAAATAGCGCAAAAGGTGTTGGTCAAAAGCCCATAGATAAAACGGAATTCTAAAGAAAAGGAAAGAGAGGAACAAAAAATATCTGCTGAGACCAAGATTTTAGGTAGACCTAAATATAATAATATCAATAATTACATTAGATTTTAATGCAATAAACACCCCAACTAAGAGGCAAAAATATCAGAAAGTAGGAAAAAAGTAAGACCCAACTACACATTGTCTATAAGACACCCACCATAAATGTCAAAAAACACATGGAAATTTGCCAGACAGGAAAGGAAAAAACCCATTCCATAATCATAGCGGAGATTTTAAGATCCTCTCTCTACAACTGATACAAGAAAAAAAAATCATAAATATTTGGATCTTAAGCAACACACTTCCAAACAATCCATGGGTCAATAAAGATATGAGAATAATTTTTTTCAGGTAATAAATAAACAAATATTTATTTATTTGTTTGTTTGTTTACTGGAATTGGTGTCTCTGTCACCCAGGCTGGAGTTCAGTAGAACGATCATGGTCACCACAACCTCTACCTGCTGAGTTCAGATGACCCTTCAGCCTCAGCCTTCCAAGAAGCTGGAGCCACAGGCATGTGCCCGAGAATAATTTTTTAATTGAAATTATTATTGCAGCACTATTCACAATAGCCAGGATATGGACTCAACCTAGGTGTCCAACAACAGATGAATATATAAAGAAAATAGAGTGTATAAACACAGTGGATTACCACAGCCAAAAAAAGAATGAAATCCTGTCATTCTCGGCAACATGGATGTAATTGGAGGACACGATGCTAAAAGAAACAAGTCAAGAGCAGAAAGTTAAACCCCACATGTTCTCGTTCATATGCGGAAATCTTCAATGTTGATTTCACAGAAACAAAAAGTAGAACACAGGATACCAGAGGCTGTGAAGGGCAGGGGGAATGGAGGGATAGGAAGAGATCGTATTAAAGGATACAAAATTATAGCTAGTTAGGAGAAATAAGTTCTGTATACCACTGGAGTACTACAATTAGCAATAATATATCTTATCTTTTCTTTTTTTTTGAGTTGGAGTCTCACTCTGTCGCCCAGACTGGAGTGCAGTGGCACGTTCCCTCCCGGCCACCGCAAGCCTCGACCTGCTGGATCTGGCGATCCTTCCGCATCAGCCTTCCAAGTAGCGGGAACTACAGGTGCGTGGTACCACGCCCTGCAAATTTTTTTTGGTTTATTGTAGAGACGAGGTCTCGCCAAGTTGCCTGGGCTAGTCTCGAACCCGCAGGCTCAGGCAATCCATTCACCTTGGCCTCCCAAAGTGCTGGGATTACAGGCTGAGCCACTGAGCCTGGCCCAATAATATCTTTTCGAAGAGTTAAAAGGAGGATACTGAATAGTCTCACCACAAAGAAATGATAAATATAAACACTTGTCATGATGGATATGCCCTGATCTGATCACTCTACATTATATTTATCAAAATATCACTATGTAGCCCGTATATATGCATAATTATTATACATCTGTTAAATAAAAGGAAATTTTTAAAAAATTGAACTTAAAGATAATAAGAATATGTTACAAAATCAAGGAATGCTGTTGAAGTCAGAATCTTGGTTGATATTTACAGCTTTTTATTTATATCTTAGAAAAGAGGAAGGACTGACATCAGTGACCTACACATGCATCTGAAAAACTTAGAGGACTGCAGCAATTCAACAAAAAGTTAGGTAGAAAAAAGGAAACCAGCTGGGCATGGTTGCTCAAGCCTGTCATCCCAGCACTTTGGGAGGCTGAGGTGAGAGGACTGCCTGAGTCTAGGGGTTCAAGACTAGCCTGGGTAACTTGGCGAGACCTCATCTCTACAGTAAATCAAAAAATTAGCTGAGCATGGTGGTACATGCCTGTCGTTTCAGCTACTTGGAAGACTGAGGTAGAAGGATCACCTGAGCCCAGCAGGTCAAGACTGCAGTGGCCAGGAGCATGCCACTGCACTCCAGTCTGGGCAACAGAGTGAGACTCCAACTAAAAAAAAAAAAAAAAGAAAGAAAGAAAGAAAGAAAAGAAAAGAGGAAACAAAGAGTGAAATTAGTGAAGTAGACAACAAATATTTTCAACAAAGCCAAAATTAACTATTTCTAAAAAACTGATAAATATGACAGACTACTGGCAATCCTAATCAAGAAAAATAAATATGGCGCAAATAACCAATATAACCAAAAGGCCAGAGGGGTCATTATATACATATGTTAAAAAGGTAACAAAAGCATATTATTTTAAAAGCTCATATAAATAAACTTGCAACTTTGGATAAAATGAACATTTTCCAGTGTAAAATTATCAAAACTGACACAAAATTGTAAACAAAAATCTGAATACAATAGCTATTGAAGAAATTTAACATAATTAAAATACTTTCTACAAAGAAAACTTCAGGACCAAATGTCTTCTCCTGCAAATTATTCCAAATACTCCCAAATCCAGACCAATGGGCACTATGTCCAAGGATGTTATTTCCACTGTCCTGCTCACCTGACATTCTAAGGAAAGTGTCTAACAATC
The DNA here is from genome assembly GCF_000164805.1 of Carlito syrichta. Lineage (NCBI taxonomy): Eukaryota > Metazoa > Chordata > Mammalia > Primates > Tarsiidae > Carlito > Carlito syrichta. The sequence goes on from NW_007166253.1 coordinate 96,083, forward strand.
AGGCAGCAGGATTTGAACGCTAAAAGATAAATAAGACCCTCCTCTGTCCTGGAGTCTCATGTAAGGACAAGAAAGCCTCTTCTATGGAATAGAGTTCCCCAGCCCTGTGATGAAATGTCTTTGGAAGGGCTGAGCTTCCTGTCCACAGAGATGATCCAACAGGTACTTAATAACTATTGGCCAGGGACTCAGTAGGGTACTTCTACACAGCATATAAAGTTAGATGATCCCAGAAGTCCATTCTAGTTCTATGATGTTATTGACACACTCTGTTCCCTGAACCAAACTCTGGGCATCACATAAGGTTTAGCCCTGGACCAAAGTGTCCCCTGTTTCCAGAAGTGCTCCTGTGGTTGAGTATGTCTTGTTAATGGCAAGTTTACAAATGTGTCAAGGCATGTTTAAAAGGCAGCCATTCTGTTTTTCTCCAATCCTTACTTCTCCAGGCTAACCACACTCCTGTTTCCAGGCCTTTCACAAGCTTGGCTGACCTTATTATCCAAAAGACAATGAACTCAGAACATCCATTCCCAAATCCAGGCTGGTGGGCTCCTTGCATGAGGGTGTTATTTCCACTGTGCTGCTCATTTAATTTCTATGAATGCATACTACAAATGTGCTGAGGCTATAAGATTTTACCCAAATCCATAGGACAATATTCTGATTTATACTCGTAGAATGTACTAAAAAAAAAAAAAGAATATACTGGGGGTGCCAAAAAAGGTATACACATTTTAAGCATGATGTGCCCCCAAAAGATGGCATCAATCAAATGGATGCTAGTGTCACCTGGCGACAGACAGGTCACAAAAAATGGTGATTGAGCTACACATTGTTACCGTAGTTTAATTCAACTTCGAAAAATGATACATAGATAACATCTCTTAAAATGAGTACACATTTTTTGGGCAACCTCTATACATTCTAACATCTATTCGTTCATTTACTTAACCTGTTCATTCATTGTTCCAGTCATCTAATCTAATTGAATTATATCTTAAATTTTACTGACTCTAGAGAATGTAGATTAATCCATCAACCCCATGTTACTAAGGTTTGCAGATTTTTCTCAAATTGTGTCATGAGTGGAGCGCCCTCTCCCTGAGCAGTTAATTCTAACTTTCTCAACATCCTGTCACATATGATGAGGGCTTATAATATTTTAACGCAATGCCTTTTAAAGACATACTATACCTATGTGCACTTCATTTTTTTTGAGTTTTCAAGCAAAGTTTATTTAGAAAGTAAATTAGAGAGAGAGAGAGAGAGAGAGAGAGGACTCACCTCCCCAAGGTAGGGGAGGCCAAAGCCAAGAAACATGGTGGCCACAGCTCAAAGAGCCTTGAGCTCTTTGTTGGACACACCAGAGTTTAACAAAACAATGGCCCTATGTGCACTTCAAATGAAAATTCTTTAAGTCAGCAAAGATCCTATATATAGCATACAAGTAACACCGATTCTCTGTGGAATAGATAACTTACTCAAGAAAATTCTCAGATCATTAAGATATTCCTTTGACATGAGCCATTTCAATAGTGAGTTAACCTACACCCTGTAGCATGACCTTAACCTACTCTATCCTATAGACACTACACCCTGTAGCATGACCTTAACCTACTCTATCCTATAGACATGTGTGTCAAGCACACAGAGCCCCAGACCATGAGTCAGATGTGTGTTGTGTCTCGACATGGCTTTGGCCCTGTTAGACTCTGGGAGGCATTCTGTTTCTCCGTTTATTTCAATGTACACAAATTTTTAAGTGACTAATGATGAAACCTTCATCCTTGACAATGTAAAGAAAAATTAGACGCATTTTTCTGGACTCCCCATAAGTAACGAAAGCACAATTTGACATCAGAGATGAGTACTAAACTAGGCCTTGGTAAACCTGAGTTATCTCAGTGTAAACAGCCATGGAAAAGTCACTTAACTTCTCTGGGTTGCAGGTTTTGCATTCATAAAGTAGAGACACTGGATGAGTTGATCTCTGAAGTCCCCCTTACTTGCATGACTCTGTGTATCGGTCAAAATAAACTGGGCACATGTGCTCAGGGCATTTCACATTTAGCTGCACAACTTTTCCGTATTGCCTGGCAAAGTGTGTTCGTTCTGACCTTTAGTACTTGAGTATTTCAAAACAGCCAGTAATATCCTGATGACGGCAGGAAAGGGAGCCCTGTAACCCAGTCATGCGTCAATGACAACAGTACCTCTAGGCACACGTGTGTGTGTGAGCACGTGTGTGTGCATGCTCCCATGCAGGAGTAGGAGGTGACCAGCATGGAGATCACATGGTGCTCTGTGTAAGATCCAAACTCCTTTCTTTTCTTTTCTTTTCCTTCTTTTTTGGAAAGATGGACTTGCTATGTTGCCCAGTCTGATCTCAAACTGCAGGGCTCGAGCAATCCTCCTGTGTCAGCCTCTCAAAGTGCTGGTATTACAGGCATGAGCCACCACTGCTGGCCCAAACTCTTGTATATTTTATCACAAACCAAGAGAGGTTAAAAAGTTTCAGTATGTTTCAGTGGCAAGGAGACAATGCCAGCAATCACACACTAAACTTCTAAATGTCCTGAGCAACATGGAGTGGACCTGAGGGGGCTCACCGTGTGGCCATCACATGCTGGGCTAATGAGCGACACGTGGCAAAGTGACTCAAGTTTCTAAAAAGCCAGAATGATTGTTGAGTTCAGATCAGTGAATTCAGTGAGTCTTACCTTGGCAAAAGGTGTTGTTAACTCTCTTATAGCCTTGCAAGCACTCCATCATTTGGCTATAACCATGATAAGCTGTAAGAGAAGACATTCTTTGTTACACATTTAGTTTCAGTTCTTACCATCCTAGACTACTGTAAGTGACATCCAGAGCCTTATTCATGTATGGAAACCAATGTCAACGCACATCTCCACAATCTCATTCACATGATGCTGGTATCCCAGGATATTTCTTATTCTGCAATAGTTACAGTGTCCAAATGTCAGTAAACATTTATGATGCTAACTGAAAGCATTGTAAGATTGTTTTATAACTTCTTCCAATTAGTCACCACCTCGCTCTATCACAAGGAATCTATTCCTCTCTAGTGATGTGCTTTGGGGGTTTGGATTTTCTTACCCACATCTGAGAGGGTAGCGAGACGTCCTGGGATAGCCCGGGTCATGTCTGTTATTCCGGCAAAGTTAATTAACAGCACTTCACTCTTGAAAGTGTCCTAGTTTAGACAATACGTTATATGCTCCTTTTAATTGCAGGTGTGAGTATCCTAGTTATGAGATGGTTCTTTTTTGTAGGGGGGGACTTTATTAAGAATTCAAGAATTCTCAAAATTTCAGAGTACATAGGGGCTTCCATATATAGGCATGGTAGCAATAACCAATGTAACAATCACTTAGAGGATATTGTATTAGTTCTTGTGGCAATAATGCTATAGAACAAACCACCTGAGATGGTCCTTACGCCTATGACCCTGAGGGGAATAGGTAGGTGGGAAGGAGGGCCATGAGGTTAGGCTGCTGGAGTTCGCTGCCTGGTTCTCCACTCAGAAAATACAAACAACACTAACAGGGCAGTCACCATCTTCTTGACCAAACCCTGTTCACTGAGATTCTGACTCTAAAGGAAAACCTAGGAGACCATCGGGCAGAGCAGATACAGCCTAAGCTTTGGGACCCGGTGGACATGGGTTCAAATCTTCTCCCTATCAATAGCTCTGTGACCTTGGGAAACAAGCCACTTGGGTTTCAAACCAAAATTCTCTTCAATGTGGGTAATTCCCATCTATGAGCAGGGCAGAGTTGTTGTAGAGTTTAGAGACAAGTCTCGAAAAATGCCTCCCACAGAGCCTGACAATGAGGGTCAGATGCCATTGTCACCCCCTGCGGTGAGGGACCCTTCTATTAAGAGGACAGAAAATGGGCTATAATCCAAACAGGATGACAGGTTCAACCACTAAAATGAAAAGGGGAAGCTGAAAGTAAAAAGTAACCTTTTTATTTGAAAAATAAAATTGTGCCCTCCCTACTCACAGGGTGAATATTTACGAGGGGGTACCGCTCCTCCTTCACTTACTTTCTTTGCCAGATTTTCTCCTCTTCAGATCTTACTGAAAGCTTAAAAAAGGCAGACCAAGGCGAGAGGAGTCTGGGGATGGTGACTTAAAAGAGAGGAAATGACTGGGCGCAGTGGCTCACGTCTATAATCCCAGCACTTTGGGAGGCCAGGGCGAGGGGATTTCCTGAGCCCAGGAGTTCGAGATCAGCCTGAGAAACTTGGCGAGACCTTGTCTCTACAATAAATTAAAAAATTAGCTGGGCGTGGGGATGCATGACTGTAGTTCCAGCTACCTGGAAAGCTGAGGCAGAAGGATCACCTGAGCCCAGCTGGTCGAGGCTATGGTGGCCATGATTGTGCCACTGCACTCCAGCCTGGGTGACAGAATGAGACTCTGACTCAAAAAATAAAAAGATAGAAGAGGAGAAATGGGGGCACACAGGCATCACCCCACTTGGCTCCCTGGTCCCACACCAGGCTCATCGCGTGTGATGCAAACACTCTGGAACAGGCTGCCTGCAGAGACTGTGGGAACTCCCTGAGCATTCTTCCAAGGCAAAAGAGAGAGCTAATAACTTGGACTAGAAGCTTCGGCAATCATCGACTTCAAGGCAAGGAGCCAGACTAGGCGGTCTCTTAAGTCCCTCCTCGACTTAGAACTCTGTGTTCATTTTCTTCTAAAAATGTTTTAAGGACAAGTGACGTGTTCATGCTAAGCACCTTTCTAATAGATTACAAACTATTTAATGAAATCATGTGCAGACTTAAAATTAAGTTTTCACAGCAAAAATGATCAACAGTGAAAGGCCTTTCTGGATGTGGCAAAGCAAAACTTCGAACATTAAAGAAAAGCCACTTGAAGACTAAAGACTGAACTACTTTGAGTGAAAAAAAAAGAAGTATGGAACACAAAACCATAGCCTATAAAGCCAAGGAAAGTCTGCTCCTTTCCAAACTGAACATGACTTAGAGAGGAGGACCAACCAAGGGAAGGAAAATTTTTTAAATGACACAAGAAGAATGTGACCCTGCGTGTGTTTCTTGGGAGTGAGTCACTTAAGACGGCACAAACGAAGTAAATGTCAAGATGTTAACAGCTTGCTTCATTCATAATCTCCATCGCCCTTCCTGAGATGAAATCAATCTCTTCAATTTTATACATCACATGAGCCAACACATGAATGTATTTTCATCAAGGTTTGGTTAAAAGTGACAGCAACTTTGCCCCTTCACGTTCTACTTAAATCATCATCAAGATTAAAATTAAAATATTAAAATACAGAGCCAACAGGACCATATAGAGCAGTGAGTCTACCCTCAGAGGACTCACTTCTAGGTAAAAATGGCAAAAGGCCAGGAGTGGAAGTTAGAGATTAAAATAATAATAATAATAATAATAATAATAATAATGTATGAGTCCATTTATCTCCAATGTCTGTCACTTCCCTGCTCCTTTGGGGTTTAAACAAGAAAAGCTAAGCAAAAGACACACAAAATAGGGGGTGAATGGAAAAGAAAAATAGGAGAGAAGATGAAGAAATACTAGAGAACATAAACTTAAGCTCCATACAAAATTAAAAGCACCTAACTTCTCTCATCCTCTGTCCTTAGACCTAACATGGAAAATATTCACTCTCCTCAATATTCCCACAGATACATATACACGGGCAATGAAGGACAGGCCATTAAAAAACGATGGTGATGTTTTGTCTATGTTTTAGATACTGAGTCTAGTTTAATGTCCCCCAAGACTCCATAGCAAGTGAAAGAGCTGGGAGTCCAACTCAGGTCTATCTACCTCCAAATACCACGCTCTTTAAATGATACCCAAAGTATCCCAGATATCCCTTTGGCCAGGTTGCCAGAATAATTTTAGGCAAATGGATCTTCCAGTGAGGAGGGATCACCACGCACAACCTCCTTCCCGGAAATCCACATTGCAAATGATTATTGAATCAGTTTTGAACACCTACTTAGGGTATTCTCTTAGTACTGACTGTCCTTGTATACGTGAATTATTTTTCTAAATGAAGAACTCATTGATTATCAGAAACTTTAGTGGGCGTTTCCAGAAAGTAGACCACTAAAGAAGATAAAAGCAGCAACAACAAAATAAATGAAGTTAGTTTTAGGCATTTAGGGAACCTGTAAGTTTGAGAGGCAAGGAAGTCTAAATGTGAGACAATTTTTTTTTTTTTTGAGTTGGAGTCTCACTGTCGCCCAAACTGGAGTGCAGTGGTACACTCACGGCCACAGCAGCCTTGACCAGTTGGGCTCAGTCGATCCTTTTCCCTCAGCCTTCCAAATAGCTGAAAATACATGGCACGTGCCATCACGTCTGGCTAATTTTTAAATTTATTGTAGAGATGAGGTCTCACCAAGGCTGGTCTCGAAACCCAGGCTCAGGCAATTCTCTCGCCGCCACCTCCCAAAGTGCTGGGATGACAGACTTGAGCCACCACACCCAGCTAGAGAGGTAATTATTTAAAACAAATTATTATGCTGGTAGAAGAACAATTAGTATAAGAAAGAGATATGAAGCAGTCATTCCAAGATGCCAATTCTAGACTGAACAGATAGATGTAAAAGGCAGTTGAGAATATTGATCAAATCAACAGGTACTTAAGAGAAAACAAAAATTATCCAACTGAAGCAAATGAGAAATTTCTTGAAGCATGAAAAATAAACAATTATAAAAATCTTCAGTTATATGAGGCAAAGGAAGATAATGGAGAAAAATACCGCTTGTTCTCTTGGCAAAAACATGATGAGTAAGTGTAAGAAAGCTTAGCTACAAACAAGTGACTTCTGTCTTGCTAAAAAGTATTGATTAGAAATCAGTGGAATGAATGGCTACATTCAAAAACTAAAATACAAACTGCTGTTGGGAAGAGGATACTGGAAAGGTGTAAATCAACAGGTTCTGTAAGACACTTTAAGGATAAACCAAAGCATGTTGATGCTAATAGGAACTAATGTCGCCCAGGACTGTGGAAAAGATAGAGCCCAAAATCGAATTGCTCTGGTCTCCTTGAGCCCATACAAGCCAGTATGCCTTTCCCAGAATCCTGGGCGAGTCACAAGACATCAAGATTAGCATCTTTGTTCCAAAAATTTGCCTTCCAGCTAATGGCTCACCTTCTGTATGTGCCTGTGACTGACCCACCCATCCATCTGCCATCAGTAATGTGAGAAACAGACTACCACTCCATCACCATGGCGACACTCAAGAATGCTTACCTGCCCCCATTAAAGGAAAGTCACCCACTTCAAGCATTCGCTAACAAACGTTCCTTAGGCATCTGGCCCTCCCCCCTCCAATCTTAGAGAGGTAGATCACCCTGTTTCTCTGATCTACTTTCTAAGTTAACTATTTTTCTGAATCTAATTTCTGTATAATTCTTCACATATCTGTGGCACAACTCAGCTCACCGACCTAACAATTGCAATAGCATAAAAGTACTGCTAAGAAAAAGGGAAAGGTATTATGTCCTAGTGATGGTACGTTTCTCTTTTACAAATCAGCAACCAGTCATTTCTCCATTTCAGTCTTTCTTTTAACGAAATTTAAAAACCTATGGTATAACAAAAACTTCAACATAGGTTATGGATATTAATGCACATCTCATTTCAGGAATTTTAATTTAGGAAATAACAACTCCACTGGCTTTTATAGGGTTCAAAACATTCACTTTTATAGGGTTCACAACATTCATACCTTAAAAGACATCTTCCTTTTCACTTCCCTGGAGACAAAAGAGTCTATATTTTAGCTCCTTGCCACTTAAGACTTTCTTTTCCCCATAAGTAATCCAATTGGAGAAGGTAATTAATAACTGTGCTTTTTTTTTAAAAACAATCTATATAAACACATTTCAGACCTGCAAGTTTTCTGGAAATGCATATCATTAGCATTATGTTCTAGAATTCAGTCAGAGTTTTTTGAAAACCTGATGTCGCCTCAGCATGAAAAGAGGAATCAAAAGAAAACAGATACACTAGTTAACTGGCGATGGCAGGCTGAAACATCCACTTACCGGGCTTCTTGGGGCATTTCTGGCATTTGTGGAAGCCCCAGGAGGTACCCACGGTTCCACAGCAGTCCTCTTGCTTTGAAAGGCCGGGGAGGGCTTTGCCACACTGTAATAATTAGGTGTGAAATATGAAGGTTAATTGAGGGCAGAGTGCTAGGTCCCAGAGCTCTGCTGTGCTTCACAGGCACATTATAAAACAGCTCCCTTGTTATCGACACAATTAGAGAGGGAAAAAAGACCATAAAACATTGAAACAAAGAACCAGGACAGAATCCGTTCAACACTAAAAACGAACAAGCACATTTATAGCTAAGAGCGCTTGGACATTTTTAGAGTCTTAGGAAAATGTGTCACTGCTCAGAGCACTTTATAAAACTTGTTTCCAAAGGGTTTTTTTCTCCTTAATAAAGCCCCGTGATATATAAGATCAACGTACATTTTTAAAATTTTAGTTGTAACTGTTTACATCTCTCCTGTGGATCATCAGGAAAGAAAACTCTAAGGGTATGGCCTGTGTGTGAAACCTGAGAAGGTGGCCCAGGTCCCACTGACAAGACGCTTCTGGTCTTCCCATAACCCCAAGGCCTGAGCAGGGATGGGGAGGACCGCCCAAGAAATGACTATCGGCTGAGTCCAGTCAGCTCCAGCAGAGACGAGGGCTCTGGGCAACCGAGCCTTCTGACCCCAGGAGGTCAGTCAAGCTGGGAAGGGGCCAGCAGATCTAGGCCAGACCAGCCGAGCAGGCAGAGAAGCAGGGCTAGAGGTTCTGGAGCAAAACTGGCTGTCCAGCGAAAGGCCCAGGGAAGACTTCTAGTCAACCACAGGAGGTGGAAGGAGGCTGGGAGACAGGACCCCAGAGTCAGATCAGCTTTGGGGGGCAGTGAAGCACCTAGGCCAACAGACCCTGCTCTGTGGGCCCAACCAAAGACCGGTCGGGCAGGGAGGCTCACCTGACTCCCCCTCCTGACTGTGCAGCCTGAGTCTGCACCCCACATCTTTGTGTCATGCCCAAATGCAGAGCATCCAGGGGGTCCTCTCCCTCTGCCTTGACGTCTACAAAACTCCCCAAACAGTATCCAGAGTCATCCATCATTCTAAACACAGATCTCACTGTTCTACGAATTAAACAGTCTCAAGGCCCCTCCGCTGTCTGAAAACCGCACATTCTCTGGCATCACCTACAAGGTCCTTGCCGTCCCCAGCTCAGGCAATCACTTGTTCCCTTCTACTTCTCTGTGTCTGCCCTTTGGGAAGGCCAACGGGCTCTTTATTTTTCTGAACAAGCCATGTCCTTCCAAAAAGCTGTTTCCTCTCCCTAGGATGCCCCTTCCTTTTTTCTTTCCCCAGACAAACTTCTCCATCCGTGGGACCCAGTTGTGAAGATCCATCACTGCGTCGCCCCGTCTCCTGACCTGTGGTCTCCCTCCTCCTCCTCACCCCCCAGCACTTTCGACACCATTCCACTGCCCCAATATGTTTTGTTAAAGGCACATGTATCTTGTTTGTCTCCCAATAGCACAACTGCAAAAGCTCGATAAATGCAAAATAAATGCACAAAAGAACAGCCAACCTACAAAACTAAAGAACAAGTTAGGGGTAACCCCTTCCGGTCTCCTCCGCCTGTGGGAGGTTTTACATTCTCTCAATAAATTTTGCTTTCTCACTTAAAAACAAAAAAAGAACAAGCTAGCTGCAGTCCTTCCAGAAAACCAACAGAATTTAGCACCCATGTCCCAATGCAGGTGATTAAAAGTCCAGGTAGGTGATGACTTTTGGAAGGGCAGCAGATGGTAAATGCCAGCTGCCTGACGGGCCTCCAGGGACAGTCTCTGTGCCACTGGATCCAGATATCCTCCACCCTGATGAAGGCACTAAGTGACTACGTATCCAAATTGTAAAACCAAACCAAACCGGAGAGGGCCCAGCACCGTGAATGACACTGTAGTGACATCATAGCTTTGGTGCCCTAAGTTTTCATAGTTTTTAGTGATTTCAGCAGGATGCCATGTGCTCTCCCAAAGCAGAGTCTGACAGTGATTAAAAATGTGACTCAGGAGTTAGCCAGGCCTGAGTATGAAATCTGGCTCTTGGACTTCTTCCATGCATTCTCTTAGGCGAATTTTCTTACCAAAAACAGAGGGTCCACAACAGTGTTTTCCTCATGGCACCATGAAATGTGAAAGGCGAAACACGTGTATAACACTGTGTAACACACCTGCCCCCTCAGTGCTAAGCCATCATTACCATCATCATGAACTGTTGTTATTATCATTAATAAAAGTTTCTGCCCCAGGTATCCCATTTGCGATTCCCACTGCCTGCCGGATTCCCCAGGGAGAGGAAGGCCTGTGAGTGGACTAGCTCCTAAGTGCTCTATCCATCCAATGGGTTAGCCTAAGTGTAACATCTCCCCTCCCCCTCCAAAAGTACCAAACCCCAAATGGCTCTCTAGGCTAAGCTGAATTTCCCTGAAATAAAAGTTGTGTCAAGACACTTTGAGTTAAACAAGAACAGACATACAAAAATAACTGCCTTTTTTAGATGAACCCAAAAAAAATGCATCATTCTGGGGAAGACACTGATGAAAAGTCCTAGTGTAAGCTAGTAAGGCCCAAGGATCAGCACGTCTCACGAAACCTGGGCAGTAACTCTCACAGACACGTGGCATGTCTTCCTCGAGAGAGACAAGGAAACCCTCCTGCAAAACAACCCACCTGGATAAGCCTTTACTGAGGAACCGTCGTATGCCAGATACCAATGCACTCACTTGGGGAAGCCTATGTCGAGGCAGCTCTCGGGGAGATTCCTTACCAGGTGCAGCCTTGACTGTGGGAAAAGCCCCCCAGGCTGGAAGCACACCAGGGCCACAGGTGCATGGCCTCAGATGTGGTGGGCAGAATGAACGGAACAATGTGATGAGATGGAGGGAGGGAGGGAGGAGAGAGGGAAGGAGGGAGGAACACACACACACACACACACACACACACACACACACACACACGGGAAGGGGTACAGAAAGAGTCAACATGAAAACAAATGAGAACCTGAGAGAAGAGAGGCAATGTTCTGGGCTAGAATTGGGTAATTCCCACACTCCCTGAGCTGAATCACAGGCATCAACCTGAAATTTGAAAGACAGAAGGAGGAAGGGGCACAATGACCCAGGCATAAGACTAGGAACAAGGCCGGACTCAGTGGCTCAGTCTGTAATCCCAGCACTTTGGGAGGTCGAGGCGGGTGGATTGCCTGAGCCTGAGGGTTCAAGACCCGCCTAGGCAACTTGGCGAGACCTCGTCTCTATAATAAATCGAAAACTAGCCAGGCGTGGTAGCACTCGCCTGTAGTTCTGGTTACTTGGAAGGCTGAGGCAGAAGGATCACTGGAGCCCAGCAGGTCGAGGCTGCAGTGGCCGGGAGTATGCCACTGCACTCCAGTCTGGGCGGCAGAGTGAGACTTCAACTCAAAAAAAAGACTAGGAACAAAATGATCAAAACACAGAGGTCAATGGACTACTACACAGCCATAAAGAAGGATAAAATTATGGACTTCACAGCAACTTAGATGGAGTTCATGTCTAAATACTCGGTGATCTACCACAGAAACAAAAAACTGAGTACCCTATGTTCCCATGCATAAGCACACCCTAAACATTTATCATAATACTATAAGAAAGGGATTGGCAGTAGCTGGAAACTGCCAGGAGAGGCACAAAACATCAGTAAGGGTATCTGACCCTAAACCAGGCACAGTGGGGGCCAAAGGGAAGCCCAAAGTTTACCTGTAAACTGACCACTTATTTACCTATTCCTGAATTGTACCCTGCATCTTTAAAATAAATAATTAAATAATAAATTTAAAAATAAAAATAAAATAATGCAGCTCACCCCAACTTTTCATTCAAAAACAAAAACAAACAAAAAAACACAGGGATCACCACCATTGCAACCTGGCTGCCAAAGCTTCCTGTTTCTTTCCAGCTTTGGAAATCAGTTAAATTGACATGAGACACCGGTTCCCATCAGATGTGGAGCATTCCTGTACCAGACTCTTTGGGCTCTTCTCTTCATCGAGCAAAACACTCAACACTTGCTGATTTTATATGCTCAAAATGTTAGTAGCAGTTAAAATCCAATTTTCACTTTGGATTCCTAGAATGTTTTATTTGGTAGGGCAAAAATAAATCACTTTCCTCAACCATGCCTTCAGAAAGGTACAAGGTTTTCATTACGTGATTTGGGCCGCTTATCCCAAGGCTTTGTTTTTGCAGGTTCACGGCCAAGAGCAGCACAAGCCATCCAAATCGATGGAATACATGGTAGCGTAGGTGGGACCACAGCACGGCGTGTGTCTCAAAACTGGGTCTGCACAGTGTAAGGGCGAGTATGAGGAATGAAGTCACCATTATGACAAGGCTCAAAGTTTCACATACGCCCTTTAGTCATCTAGCTATGGAGAGACTTAGTGTGCAGCCAGAAACTCCCCCAGAGAGACCTTTGTGGCCAAACTCAGGGCTTTTACCCAAGAGGCCACTGAATATCCCCAGGTCTCACGTGGCATAGAAAATACCTAAAAGAAAAGAAGGTGGAAGAGGGATCTGCTCTCTCCCACACCAAAAGGCCATTCTGTAGAGAAAGAAACACATGGACCAGAACGAGGAAAGCATTCAGAAAGTCCTTCTCAAAGATTGGAAGGGTCTGCCTCTAGGCAAGATGTGATCATGTAGATAGAGAATCACTTTGTCTACCTCCATGTTTTATGCACAGACTGAGGTGACTTTTGTACAAGTTAAAAGCACAAATGCAATTTCTCCTATGTGAGCCATCTACCACATTTTCATAGAAAGCCTGTCGGTCATTTCAGGATACATCTTAAGCAACCCAGGGAAAATGTGCTCAATGTGCAGCCCAATATTTAGCTATGTCAAGCTCAAAACAAAAATCTAGCTCATTAAACAAGCAACGTGTTATAGGTCCTCAAGAAACTCACACAACCTTGGGTCACAGATGAAGGGTCACTGTAAACCCCACACAGCCGCCATGCTGTGATTCAGCAAATGCAGGACCCAGCTAGGGCGGTACAAGCAGAAAAATGAAGGTTCTGGCAACCAGGTCCTCTGAAGATCAACTGAAGGTCACAGAGATCACAAGACTACATGTGGGTGGGATGACAGTGTTCAGATATGTGGAGCAAGATGGCATTTGCTGCATGATAAAGTTACAGGGTGAGTATCCCTTATCCAAAACTCTCAGAATCCAGGTGTTTTAGATTCTGGATATTTTACAAATTTTGGAATATATGCAAATATTTACCAGTTGAGCATGCCAAATCTGAAATGCCCCCATGAGTATTCCCTTTGAGTGTCATGTCGATGCTCAAAACATTTTAGATTTCAAAGCATTGTGGATTTCAGCATTGTGGATTTGGAATGTTCAAAGGTTGTATCTGATTATAATGCTGTATAAGCAGGATGAAAGGCTACAAATCACAGAAGAGATAATTTAACTCATTAATTCAAAGATCTCTGCAAACACTCAATGCTCCTCAGCAATGGAAGATACTGACTTCCTTAGGGGTAGAGCCTGGAGAACCACCTCTCTAGGATGCCGAGGGTATGGACGATGACTTCTGTGAGTTCTGCAAGTCCTAAGATTCTGTGGTCAATATATATTGATAGGTCATGTTCCTTCATTTGGGAAATACACATTAGTACACGTAGAGCCAAACTCAAGTCCAGCTGGTGCCCTCGTGTCTGTGACAACACCACATCTGGGCAAGTGCACGCCTAACCACCTCCTTCTGTCTTATCTTCGGCTCCCTCATCTCCACACACAGGGAAGGACTCATCCTGTCTGAGCCTCCACTTGCAGGAGTTATGCAAATAAGACAGAAGAAAGAATAATAAACAGAGCTATGCCCAGCTCCAATTCACTAGGACACCAACCATGATTCCTGGAAAATGGTGCACATGAAAGTAACCTTCTGACCCCTCCTCTCTGTGTATCTGTATGGGCATCACAATTCGGAAGCTAAAGTTGTCCAAGAATCATTCTATTCAAGGATCATTACAATTATTCCACAAATGTCTGCGTCATAACCCTTACAACACGAAATTATTATAAGCAAGGATATAAAAACCTTTCATTTTGGAGCTAGTTTTCAAAAATGAACCAATTCCAAGGTAAGATATGTATCTATTTCTTGATCTGATTGAGAACTCATACCTTCGGGCTCTAAGCTCAGTCTTGAGGCAGCACCTTGCTGATACTCAAAGTCAGACTGTGATCACAGTCATTTTTGATCTTCTTACAAACAGATAAGAGGAATGAGAGTTCAAAATCATTTGGCAACCAGAGCTTACGGTTTTTGTCAATGACAAAGTCACCACTGGAGCTGCTCCAGAGATGAATGATAAACTGAAGAGGGAGGCATAGCTGTTGGAGTGTGGTTTCATAGGATTTAATTTTCATGCGCTAAAATTGCTGATACCCACAATGCAGCCTCATTCCAAGAGTGTTTGCTACACTGTGCAGGGTCCTGGAGAAGAAAGATCTAGAAACGAAGGTTAAAAAATAAAGAGTGCTGGACTGAAATCGTTAACCTAGATGGAAATCCCAAGTCTCTCTCACATGCAGCAAGATGCTCAGCAGATCATCCAACCTCTCTAAGCTAGTAATGAGAGAGACCAATGCATGTCCAAGCAGGGCTGCCACTGCTGCACCACCCTGTGTAGGGCTTGGGCAAGAACAACTCTTTGGGATATGTCCTGCATCAGGACGTAAGCGTCAAGGACATATAAGGTCCAACATTTAAGTTCACAAACTCATTCTAGAAATGAGTTCTTCAAAGGTGCCTGTAGTGATATTCAGCCAAGAGGTATGGAGCCATGAGCTCCATATCACTATAGGCACCTTTGAAGGACTCCCCTTGGAAAGCTACGAACAAACACCAGTGCCTAGTGCACCAGCCAAAGCAATTTTGGGACTCTTTTTCTGGAGTGGCCCTCAGAGCCATCATTGTATTACCCTTGATGCTCTGAATGTCATCAGATGTTTTCCTTTTACTATTTCCTTTATCTTCAGGTAAATTAAAAAAGTCATTGAGGGCCAGATCAGGTGAGTCTGGAGGGTGTTCAAATACAGTTATTTGCACAGTGTTGCCAACATAAGCACACGGTGGCAAGTTGGAGAACTTAATTGTCATGAAGAGTTTGGTGAGTAGAGCAAGGGCTGGATTCCAGGCCCAAGCATCTTCTTCAGCTGGTGTCCTGTGTGGGTGAAACCTACACCCCACGTTACAGTGCTGGCCATTTGGTGAGCTCTCAGGATATATGTATTAGAAACGTTCAGATACTTAACTACTAAAAGGGCCACTCTACAAAGACAGCCACAATGTCAGGGACCTACCATTTAATCTTACTATTTAAGATAATTTAAAACAAGATGCCGGGCTCGGTGGCTCAGCCTGTAATCCCGCACTTTGGGAGGCTGAGGTGAGTGGACTGCCTGAGCCCATGGGTTCGAGACCTGCCTGGGCAGTGAGACCTCATCTCTACAATAAATCAAAAAATCAGCCGGGCATGGTAGCGCCTGTAATTCCGGCTACTAGGAAGGCTGAGGCGGAAGGATCGCTGGAGCCCAGCAGGTCGAGGCTGCGGTGGCTGGGAGTGGCCACTGCACTCCAGTCTGGGCGACAGTGAGACTCTAACTCAAAAAAAATGAAAAATAAAACGAGATTACAAAAATACTCTTATGAATTATCTCTATCGTCTGTACAGAACTCATTTCATGATGCTATCAGGAACTATTATACAATGAAGTACAAAATACTTTCAGTTTGAATAAAGGACATTTTCTCAAAAGGGAATCAGGCACCGAGCCAAAGGAGCAAATAAAACAAAATTTGGAAAGTTAAAATAATACAGAGTTTTAAAAATACTCCTAGAGATTGCACTGAAGGAAAGCAGGAAATAAAATAGAAGTCTGATTCACTGTCACTCGTGCAAGAATAAGCGGGACTGTGTTTAGGCAAGAAAGGAAACAAGGAGTGACTCAGTGGCCCCACTGGGGAGAAAGATTCCAAAGAGATGGACTAGCCATTGCTAAACTCAGGCTCAGCCACCACCAGGAGAGGAACCAGGGGGTAGAGGGCGGGTGAAGATGGAAAGGCAGGCCTGACACGAGGGAACCAAGAGTGGGTGTAGAGGATGGAAACGAGGCGTGGATGGTCTTCCAAACCGGGGATCCAATTTGTAGTCGGACAGAAAAATCAACCAGGAAACAGAGAGAAGAAAGCTCATGGTTCATTTCCCCAAAGCAAAAAAGTCTGTATTGCTTCCAATAAAATAACTGGCATCGAGGAGGAGGGAGAAGAGGAGGAAGAGATGAAGTGTTTTTATAAAGGTAGCATTTTCTGTACCTAGTATTTTCCCCTCAAACTTAAAAAAGAATGATCAGGATAAAGTTGATCACTCATGGGGGGAAAAAGGGAAGACCCTACAGTGAAAATAAGTATGACCAGAAATAATTGGAGGACAAGAAGGTGAACTGGATGAGTAAAGGATCACTGGGCACACTATTCCTCAAACACATGGCAGGAAGGAGTGTTTAAGTCCAGCACAAATGCTCTCTCATCTCAACGCATGCCATCCAGCCATAGTAAAAACACCCAATACACAGCAAATGCCCAGATGTCAACGCGTCCATCAGCATCAGCGCATCATGGATGGAAAATGGCCTTTCTACCATCACCCACCCCACGGGCCCAGGGAAAAGTAATGTGAGGAAGACCCATCACTGAGGAATGGCAAGAACACAGCTTCTGAAACAGACAAACACGGTTCATGTGCTCGCTACCAAAGACCACTTGCATGACCATAGGTGACACACTCAACCTCTCTCTGCCTGTTTCCTCCTCTACAAAATGGAACTAAAAACATCCCTTTTCACAGAGGTCTTGGAAGGACTGAGACAGCACAAGTGAGCCAGACTCCATGTGACACAGCCAATGCCAACGCCCACTGAGCTCTCAAGATCAGGGCCTGGTCCCCTCCTTTAAAAAGCTAGGTATTTGAAAAAAAGGAACGATTCATCTAATAGTCGCTTGGTATACAATATCCCTGATTCAACTTACAGTGAAGAGATGTATAAAAAGAAACATTTAAGTTAGATAGAGAAATAAAAGAAAAACAAGATATTTTCAAGATATTGCTAAAAACATTCAGGTTTTCTCAAAAGTGCATAAATGCTGTGGAAGGGATACAACAGCATGGATTTCAATTTCATTCTGCTCAAGACACATAAAATGGTATCAATGAATTACAAGAATGTACCCATGAATACTAGCGTTCAAGCCATAGACAGTAACACCTTGGAAACATAAAGATCCTTCTTGTCACAGTGCCATGCCTGGGTGCCAAAGACCAGGACCATAAAGCAACTTCAGTGCAGCCCTGCCCCCGCCCCAAGGATCCACAGCCCAATCACAAAACACCCAAGAGCCCAGGACTCCCTAACGAGGGTGGGTCTCTATCTGTCCTTTGAGGTTTAGACGGCAATGGTTTCTTGTATATCTCCCAACCCTAGAAGAGCCAGGGTGAAGGAGTAGAAAGAACACCAAGACTAGATAGCAGAAAACCTGTGACTCTGGCACAAAACCATGGGATATTCCCGCACACATAGTACTCTCAGTACTATGTATCTGGCTGAGGACTGGGAATTCCAAATTTGGAAACCTTGAACCAGAAGGAGGCTGGGCTCAGTGGCTCAGTCTATAGTCTTAGCACTTTGGGAGGCTGAGGTGAGTGGATTGTCTGAGCCTGCAGGTTCAAGACCAGCCCAGGCAACTTGGCAAGACCTCATCTCTACAGTAAAATAAAAAATAGTTGGGCATGGTAGGGCACATCTGTAGTTCTGGCTACTTGGAAGGCTGAGGCGGAAGGATTGCTGGAGCCCAGAAGGTCGACATGGGTGGTTGTGAGCATGCGTGCCACTGCACCCCAGCCTGGGCAAAGGAGTGAGAACTCCAACTCAAAAAAAAAAAGAACCAGAAGGAAGTCCCTTATGGAGAATGCATCGACTGTATGTGATGGTTTGCATTAATCTGAACTTCTGTCTCTGTTCCTGTCATCGATCTTTTCACTAGTATATAAGCACATCTCCATTCTGGAAAAGTGACTCCTACCTACATTCCGAGCAAACTGGTGTTCTTTTAGCCTCTGGATCAGCTGCAGCTCCCAATTAAACTGACAACATCATGAGAGCTCTTCCATGTCCTGGAACATTAAAGGTGTGTATGTCTGGCCGGGCGTGGTGGTTCATGCCTGTAATTCCAACACTTTGGGAGGTGGAGGTGAGAGGATTGTCTGAGCCTATGGGTTCAAGAACAGCCCGGGCAACTTGGCGAGACCTCGTCTCTATAATAAATCACAAAAACTAGTCGGGCATGGTGGCGTGCATCTGTAGTTACAGCTACTTGGAAGGCTGAAGCAGAAGGATCACCTGAACCCAGCAGGTTGAGGCTGTGGTGGCCATGAGTGTGCCACTGCAATCCAGCCTGGGCGACAGGAGTGAGACTCTGACTCAAAAAAAAAAGTGTATTTCTGTGTGCCAGTAAGAAAAAAGCTCCAAAACCCTATCATGAATACAACCAGAGCAATATATTTGATCACCTTGCTCTTTTTTTTGAGTTGGGGTCTCACTGTGTCACCCAGGTTGGAGTGTAGTGGCACGATCATGGCTCACTGCAGTCTCAAGCTCCTAGGTTCAGGAGATTCTTCTGCCTCAGCCTCCCAAGTAGCTGAGACTACAAGCACGTGGTACCATACCTGGCTAATTCTTTGTTTTCTTGTAGAAATGAGGTCTCACTATGCTGCCCAGTCTGGTCTCAAACTTCTGGGCTCAAGCAGTCCTCCTGCCTTAGCTGCCCAAACTGCTGGGATTACAGGCATCAGCTATCATGCCCAGTCTGGATTTTTTATTTTACATAGTAAATTCCTTTATTTATTTATATAATAGGCATTTAGGCTTCTGTAACAGTGTAGCTTTCTTTTTTTTTTTTTTTTTTTTTGAGTTGGAGTTTCACTCTGTCGCCCAGACTGGCGTGCTGTGGCCGCTCCCGGCCACCGCAGCCTTGACCTCTGGGTTCTGGCGATCCTTCCGCCTCAGCATTCTGAGGAGCCGGAATTATAGGCGCGCACTACCACACCCAGCTGATTTTTGATTTATTGTAGCGATGAGGTCTCACTGCCCAGGTGGGTCTCGAACCCGCAGGCTCAGGCAATCCACTTACCTCGGCCTCCCAAAGGCGTGGGATTACAGGCTACATACATACATACATACAGCCACCGAGCCCGGCTATGTAGCTTTCTTAAGGAAAGATAAACACTACACAATTTTGGAACATTATACTCAACATCTTTGGGTTTTATTTCTAGAGTCTCTATTTCTTAATAATGTTTTAGCCTATTACTTTTTTTATTTTAAATTCAGGGAGTACAAGTGCATGTTTATGACATGGACATATTGTGTAGTGGTGGGAACTGGGTCTCAGGTGACCCATTCCTCAGACAACCAATGTGATCACCTTGTTCTAAGAGACATTGTCTTGAACAAAACTGTACAAAGGAACACTGGCTGGGTAACAGGCATTGTCTCATAAGAAAAGGAAAACACTTAAATACTTCCAGATTTTCTAAAAGAACTTGTAAAAAAAATTGCTTTGGCTCAAGCAGAACATTCTTTATAGGCAAGTTTTTTTTTTTTAAAGTCCACCCAGCTTTCTTTTATTAGAGTAATTAAAGCAGTGTTAGGCATTTGGGGTATCTGATACAACCATAATCCTCTGATATTTCAGGCTATTGATTTTACAAAGTATCTACTGTGACTAGAGCATTAACTGCTGGAAATGTATCCACATCGATTTCTGACAATGTATTTGTTTAAAACCTGCTGAAGCCAAACCATGGGCTTCAAGGAATTCCAGACAACTACTTTAGTTTATGAAACGGTATTTTAAAAGTTACACTAACGCAAAAATGGTTTTTAAAGTAACATACAAAGGGGGTAAAAAAGAAAACCCAAAAAACCTCAATCGTGAAACTTACGATTCCACTTGACATCTTTTCTAAAGAAACGATCCTATTTGGGCTGCCTGTTTTCTCCACCTCTACAATGATCTGGACATTTTGGCAGCCAAGTCTCCCGGGCTGGGATGTGTGTGTGTTGCTCTTCTTAAGTTGCAAAAAGAAAAATTAAGTACAGCATTGTCATGATTATATTCTGACATCATAATTCCCGTTAGCCTCTCCTTGGGGCAAAACAACACAGCTCACATCATAAATCCTCGCACTAGATGGTGAGTAGACCAAATTTGCTTTCAGTTCCATGACCAGAGACGTGTCTAAAAAGAAAGACTCATGTTGAAACAGGAAATAAAGATGGGCGTATAGGCGTGGTTGCTGTTACCACAGCAACCAAATCATTCCTAAAATGATGACCATAAATGCCCATTTTCTCCAACGCTTATACCTACAACTCTATGGAGATGAATTTTCTCCACTAAGCTTCACGGTTGTCTATAAAGAGATAATGAAAGGAACAGAAAACATTTGGGGCCTCACAGCACTTTACACAATGGTAACGCATGCCTCATTTAAGTAAGCTTCCAGTGTTTTCTGCATCTCATCCAAGCACACAGAACTCAAAACTAACAATTAGCTGTGGTTTGGTTACAAGTCATGGAGAAAAACTGAAAGCCACACATACTGCTTACAGGTTCACGTAGGCCCCTGGGAGCAGGGCACCACGCCTGTCTTCTCCACAGACTGACACTTGTGGCTAGAATTTCATTGCTCACCAAAGAGCCTCTTGTCTCCGCACATCCCTCAGCCCCCTGACTGTCCTAGCTCGGGCTGCAATACCAAAATACCACAGACTGCATGGCTCGAACAATAGATGTCTATTTCTCCACAGTCCTAGAGGACGGAGGCCCAAGATGAGGCGCCTGTACTGGCATGCTGGTGGGATCCCTCTTGCTGGCTTTCAGGTGGCTGCCTTTCAACTGAGGCTCACGTGGCCTCTTCTCTATGAAAGTGTTGGGGAGAGTAACAGAGCACAAGCTCTCTGGTGTCCCTTCTACTAAGGACACTAATCCCGTCCCATCAGAGCCCCGCCCTCAGGATCTCATTTAACTTTAATCATCTCCTCTTAGGCTCTGTCTCTAAATGCAGTCGCATGGGGGTTAGGGCTTCAACATATGATTTTGTGGGGACATAATTCCGTCCACAGCACCAACGGGCAGGGCCATGAGATTCGCGCAGCACACGAGACCGTGGGGAAGCATGTCACCTGCAGCATCTCCCTCCCCTGCTGCAGAGACGAAGGTGGCCATGTGTGTTGAACAGCATGGGAGTAACATGGGAACTCCCATGTAGCCAAGACCCCAAGAAACACACAGAGCAGAGCCCTCCTCTCGCCTGGTAGTCATCTAGTGCACACAAAATGCAAGCTTTTGTCATGTGACTCTTTCCTGAAACACCACCTTGCCTAACCTGACTCACATGAACGTATACCGAGGAGGCACCTATGCCTGGAGCCAAGTTCAGTTCACGAGTGGCCCTGCCCTCATGAAAAGTACTAGATGGAGAGGAGAGGGGAAAAAGCACAAAAGCAACTTTAAAATACATAAATTTGAAATTATCTGATTAGATTATAAATGCAAGAAGAGTTCAGAGTAGAAAGAGCAACGTGGCTGATATAATAGAAAGTTTTTTGGAAGAACTGACACTTGAGAGGAGTCACTCAAGTGAGGTGGGATTTGAGAGGTCAGTGCAGATATTCGCTGTATTTTGTTTAAGCCCACGAGTCAGTATACAGGTATTCACTCCCTCAGTGTGTTGAATGTTACTCTATCCTATGCACACATTAGCATCACTGAGATCTAAGACTGCAGAAAAGAGGAAATATGTCAAGATCATTACAGAGGATTGCAGGGTTCAAAGACACACCTGGGCAGTCTTCTTAGCCAATCTCGTTCTTTGAAAAATAAAAAAACTGAGGGCCCAAGATACAGTGAGTTTGCTAAAATGGAAAGAGCTACAGGCATGGAAACACCTTTATGAGCTAATCCCAACCTCCCTGAGCCTTGAGTCTCACAGAAGTAAATGCAAGACAAGAATACCTACTTTTCCTGTCTCTCCTGATTGTTTTCAAGGTCAAATCAGCTATCAATTTTGTTCACATGCACTGCCTTACTAAGAGGCTTGCCCCAAAGCCACAGAATGTGAAGATGACTTCCTGACAACACCCTCAGAGCTTGCACATGCTAATCCAGCCCTCTGCAAAGTGCTGACCTGGGAGGCACTGCTGTCTTTGTTCAAAACATTTGGAATTCTTCTCTCTGAATTTTAGAATTTTCTTCAGAGCCAAAGACATACTTTAAATATTCTCAGTGGCAGTAAGTCCTTGCTCACCGGAGTTGAACGGGCCATCGGGCACCTTCAGATCCATTAAGACCATAGTAAGTGACTGAGCTGATGAAGACCAGAAGAGGAAGGCTAACTTATTTATCAAGCTCACAGACTGGGGCTGAAACAATGCCTTCAAACCAGATGTGTGCCTACTGTGCACACAGCGGCAGCCTCATTGGATCAAAGCGCAGTCTCACACTAAAGTAGAATATTCCATTTTATATAGAAATGCTTATGTACGTGAAAGGAGATGAAAGAAGAGGACAAAATGGAAGAAGGAGAAAGAAAAACACGATCATCGTCTTGGAGAAGGCCCCAGGCAGAGGATGGGGAGGACTTTGTTGTCTTGCAACACAGGTCCACGTTGGTTTTCCCACCACAACTACACGGAGGGCTGGTTTCTCAGTAAACCAGATGGTTTCACTTCATTTTAGCAACTCTCAATTTCAAGGGCTCACAGAAAGCCACATTGATCACCAAATCTTAGAAATACCAGTTGTAAACCTTTAAACGTTCCTTATAATGTAGAGAGCCTAAATCAACCATCAGTTCCTTCCATACTCTCTTAAACTAATTTCTTTCCTTTCTTTTTTTTTTGAGTGACAGTCTCACTCCATCGCCCCAGCGATCCTTCTGCCTCAGCCTTCAAAGTAGGCAGAACTACAGGCGCGTGCTACCATACCCGGCTAATTTTTTCATTTATTGCAAAGACAGGTCTCGCCAAGTTGCCAGGGTTGGTCTCGAACCCACGGGCTTCAGGCAATCCACTCACCTTGGCCTTCCAAAGTGCTGGGATTACGGGCTGAGCCACTGAGCCCGGCCCCAATTTCTTAAAACAGAAAGATGTTCAGAACCGTCCTCTTCAAAAACAACATCCATCAAATCTTGACACTTTGCCCATATTGGAAGAAGCTTAACATGTTTCCAACCCAAGCTGCTCTGGAATTATTTTCAATGCCTATCCCATGTAAAAACAGGAGTCTAATTATGAATAAGTATATTGCTTTAGTGGGTCCCGGAGGTCTAAAATATGGTGATTTGATATCCCATGTCACAATAAAGGCCTTTTCATTGCCAATAAAATGAAGAAAACATCTGAGAGGCAAGGCTGGGGAGAAGAAAGAAGAGTCTATGACACAGGTCAGGGCAGGACAGTGAACACCTGAAGCTATCAACCTCTTGGGTCCCCAGAAGACACTGACCTGGATAAAGTCAGATACTAGGCCGTAGGACGGGTGATGTCTGGGTCACAAACCATTCTGTGAAGCCACTCCTCCAGTTCTAAGAATCTGTATTTTGATTATCCAAATGTCCCAGCCCCGCAGTCTCAATCCAAGGAAAATGAGCCGTTCTCCCCTACCCTGGCAGGAACCCAGAGACATGCAGACGTGTTTTCTCTCACACACAGCGGTTTTCCTCTTTGGACTATACCCCTGTCTTTACTGATCTTTCTCGACTCCAGGAGAGAGGGCCCCTGCACGAAGTCAACCTGGCAGAGGCTGCTGGAACGAGACCAGCGAACACTTAAGAGTTCCAGCACCCAACACCGAGACGCAGTGACGCGTTCAGTGATACCTTCTTCTGTTGACACAGGTACGGTCTGGCAAGGGTGGGTAGCGAGGACAGCCATGCTAGTGCCGTGAGGGACAACCAGACTCACTAACACTCAATTAAATGTTTCTTAGATTATACCAAAGGAGCGCTTGAGTGGGACACTGAAGGGAAATGCAGATGGCAGAGGAGGTGCCTGGTGTTAATGGCTTGTCCCACCTGAAGGAAGCCAAACTCCAGTAAGGCAATCAGCACACCCCAGTGGGGCTCACTGCTCACAGAGAAGGCAGATGTCTGTAGCTCTGGGCCTGTCTTGCTCAGTCACTGTCCAGAAGCTCCTCCAGAAAGGGTGAAGGCCACTGCCCTGGTTCAGCCTCACATGGGGAGGCTCTGGCCCCGAGGACCCGTGGCCTCAAGCAACAGGGAGGGAGGGAGGACCATCACTCATCTCGGGCTGACTCCCCACCAGTCAACTCAGCTCTCCTTCCCCCACAAAGACATTGCATAAGTAAGAGGCCAAGACCTTCAGTACCATGTTTTATAGCCATTGTTTCTTTAGACTTCGAATCTATTTGTGTGGTTTATGGACTCAGCTTAGGGAATAACCAGTGTGAAGCGTTACAATGATTCTGGCATGACTTCTGAAAGGATAAAACTGGATTTTCATCACAGTGCTAGCTCTCACCCCAGTAATACTCTTAGAGTCAAGACAGAGGAGACTCTGTGGAAATTCAAGGGCGGGTTTCTCAGCAGAACTCAATGTCCCAGCTCCCCTAATTGAGTCCTGCATTCATTTCCCACCACTGAGGACAGTTCCGCTGCCCATTCCTTCCACATCCATCTGTCCACCTACTTGTCCTTTTCCTGCCATGTGGAACTGGCAGGCCGCACATCCATTTTCCCAGTTTCTCACTGGCTTCTGTGAGGTGGAAACCAAGAAATATTTTTCTTCATCCAAAGTTCTGTGACAAAAGTACTGAGGTTTTTCTTTTAAGTACTTTCAGTCATGTCATTAGGATGCTTTCCACCTCAATGAGCTCACACTTTCCTATTTATGTCTCCATTATGCGAATTAAAAACATTTTTTTTAAACAAAAGCTAAAAGTGTATCTATTTGGCCCTTCAGAATGGTGTGGGTGGGTGTGTACGTAGGGGTGTGTGTTTCAAGTGCTAAGGCTTAGAGTTTGAGTGTGTTACTGACTGTATCAGCCCAGAGAGTCTTATCTTCAGTTAAATCATCTTTTTTCTCCAAGGATCCATTCTGTTTCCATTTATCCTGCCCAAAGAAAACGGCTGAAACAACTTCTGGCACCTCTAAGAGAATCCAAAGAGTGCTTGTGTCACTCACTCTAACTCAGTTTTGCCCCAGGGTTGACCAACAATTGAAGGAAAGAAAGGTTTTTCCAAGATATGGTGCCTTCTTGTCAACTATTTGTCCTTTTTTTTCTTCCTAATCCACAACAAGTTTATTTTTTTCTATAGAATCTATATTAGAGAACTTAATCTTAAGAGTTTGTTTATTTTTTAACTTTCATAGGAGTTTCACAGTTGCAAACAATAGCAGTGGGTTTGCGTGTTATTATGTCATTTTTTTTTTTGGAGTTGGAGTCTCCCTCTGTCCCCCAGGCTGGATGGAGGGCAGTGGCATGCTCATGGCCACCCCAGCGTCTACCTGCTGGGCCATCCTTCAGGCTCATTCTTCCAAGTAGCCGGAACTACAGGTGTGTACTACCACGACTGGTTAATTTTTTTTTATTGTAGAGACAAGGTCTCACTGAGTTGCCCGGGCTGGTCTCAAACCTGCAGGCTCAGGCAATCTACTCGCCTTGGCCTCCCAAAGTGCTGGGATGACAGGCGAGCCACCAAACCCAACCCTACTCTGCCATCTTGATCTGTGTTAGAGCACGTACTAGAAACATACTCTCTTCTTCTGTTTACATCCACTTCTGGCTTTCCAGAATACCAGAAAACCTGCTTCTTCATTTAACTCAGGTGTTTGTGAACTCTTCTGCTCTCTCAGCACTTGCAAAAGGAAAGTCTTGAACGCTTAGATATTTTGTCTTCTCTTGTAACCCCTGTGTCTGACCATGGGGTACATATGTTTCCATGTTCAACAAAGAACACACAGTTGCACAACTAGACTCGGGCAGGTTCGGCATGGAAGCTGGACCCTGAGCTCTACATTGTGATTCTAAACATTCATTCCACATACGAGGTCTTTTCATACCATCTGGCATAAGTAGGTCACTGTAAATGTTTGTTTCTAGCAGTTGGCAATAAATAAAACATGTTTGAAGCAATCGAACATTCAGATGCCAAATAAGCCGCAAATTTAAGTCACTGTAAAGAGGACTAATTTTTAAGAAGTACATCCTCATATCATTGACATTTGTATGGAAGAGGTGGACATCTTTGATGTCGCTGAGATGCAAAAATAGATTTGAAGGGTATCTTCCTAAACTTGGTCCCTCCTCAGAGATAATAACTAGTATGGAAATGTCCAGATTTTAACCACGTGAAAACATGATATTACCCTAGAAGTAGCTGGTCATTGTAACCACTGAGGTTGTCATTCCTACTTGACCATTCCACAAGCAAACTCTCATTAAATGCTTCCAAATATGTGTGGACTACCACAATTTACTCCAGGTAGTACAGAAACTGAACTCTGCCAAAACTATGACTTGCCAACGACTTAAAACCTGGTTTCTATTCAAGAAACTCATTTCTTTCACCCACCATGTATGTTCTATTAACTTCTATTCTTTGAATAAAATGAATTTAGGAATGTCTACAGTCTGATTCACATAAAAATTAAACCTTTATTTGATCTTTAAAAAATATTTTTAGAACTCTGAAAGATTACAACAGCAAAACAATAGAAATGATTTCCCCCTACAAACTGGCACTGTCAAGGTGAAAAACATCAAAGAAATTTCTGATCCCATTATTCCTGCTCTTGTCTCATTATCATACAACCTAAAGATAATACAACCTCTCTTGTCATGAATTTAACTACTATCAGTAGATCTATTCACTGACCACTGAGTTTCTCCACTCCGTCTCTAAAACAGCACTGGATTCCCTGATTGACAAGAATACACCATTCAAGAATACACCATTCCCAGCATCAATCAACGATGAAGCTGCTTATAAGAAAGATGTAACGACTTGCCTTCTCACAGTCCACTGAAGGTCAGTTAACCCATCGCTAATCAATTGCAATGAGCAGGTATCTGATTTTTAAAGCTAGAAAGTTCAGAATAGTCCAACTCATCCTGATCTTTTTCTTCACAACAGCCTATACTAAAATCCTGATGCTTGGTTCTTCACGGGGTCCCCAACACGCAATTCTTTATTTTCAATGACGCTAGCCATCTCACACTTGCAACTTCCCTTACCCCTCGGGTCCTCACCTCAAACTACCACCATTAAAAGTTAAAATCTAAAATTATTTTCTAAAATCTCTTGGAAGGTATTGAAGTTACAGCTTTTAATTCCGCTTAATGATGTGTTATTTTATGCATAAGGCTAGAAAATTCTCACACTTCCCCCGATCTCCCTAAGAAATTTAAAAATATGCCAAGATGCTCAAAGAATAATACGATGACCACCTGCTTATGAACCTCTTAGAGTCAACAATTGTTAGAATTTGGCCGTACGCGCATGTGAAATACATTTGAAAGCACAAGCATACCTCAGAGAGGCTGTGGGTTCCATTCCAGAATAAAATAAGTATCACAAGGAAGCAAGTCACAGGAATTTATTGGTTTCCCAGTGCATATAAAAATTATGTTTACACTATAGTCTATTAAGTGTACAACAGAAATGTGTCTAAACAATGAATGTACATACTTTAATTTAAAAATACATTTTTTTTTCTTTTTCTTTTTTTTTTTTTTTTTGAGTTGGAGTCTCACTCTGTCGCCCAGACTGGAGTGCAGTGGCCGCTCCTGGCCACCACAGCCTCGACGTGCTGGGCTCCGGCGATCCTTCAGCCTCAGCCTTCAAAGTAGCTGGAACTACAAGCGCGCGCTACCACGCCCGGCTAATTTTTGATTTATGTAGAGATGAGGTCTCGCCAAGTTGCCCGAGCGGGTCTCGAACCCGCGGGCTCAGGCAATCCACTCACCTCAGCCTCCTAAAGGCGCGGGATTACAGGCTGAGCCACCGAGCCTGGCTTAAAAATACATTATTGCTAAAAAATGCTAACAATCCCGTATGCCTTTTTGCTAGGGAGGGGTCTTGCCTCCATGTTGACACAGCTGCTAACTGGTCAGGGTGGTGCCCACCGAAGGCTGAGGTGGCTATGGCAGTGTCTTAAAATAAGATAGCAATGGAGTCTGTGGCATTGATTGACTCTGCCTTTCACAGAAGATTTCTCCATAGCATGTAATGTGGTTTGACAGCATTTTACCCACAGTAGAACTTTCTTTCAAAATTGGAGTAAATCCTCTAAAACCCTGACACAGCTTTATCAACTAAGTTTATGGAATATTCTGAATTCTCCATTGTCATTTCAAAATGTTCACAAGATCTATGAAAAGATCTATGAAAAGCAGCTCCTTGGCCATTCAAGAGTGACCATGCAGAAATTCAGGCATACCTTGTAATTCTAATTCTCTTGCTGTTTCTACCACATCTGCAGTAACTTCCTCCACTGAAGTCCAGAATGTCTCAAAGTCATCCATAGGGTTGGGATCAACTTCTTCCAGTATCCTTAATTTAATTAAATATCCTTAATGTTGATATGTAGACCCCCCCTCCCATCATGAATCAAGAATGCATCCAAAAGAGCAAATTCTTTCCAGTAGGTGTTTTATTTACTTTACCCATATCCATTTTAAAAAAAAATCACTATCTATGAAAGCTACAGCATTGGGAAGTATATACTTCCCAATGAGGTGGCTATGGCAGTGTCTTTCCAGAATAAATGTCATCCCACTTTTTTTATAGTATGATTTTTTGGGGGGGAAAAAAAGGCAATAATGCCCTATATTACAAATATGTTTTGCTGTTTTTTTTCTGTGGATGATGGTTGTAGTTTTTTTTGTTGTTTTTGTTTTTGAGCTGAGGTCTTACTCTGTCAACCAAGCTAGAGTGCAGGGGCACAATCATGGCTCACTGCAGCTTTGCTCTTCTGAACCCAAATTCTTCTGCCTCAACCTCGCATGTGGCTGGAACTACAGGTACATGCCTCCGCTCCTGGCTAATTGGTTCTAGGCTTTGTTTCTTTACTGTTTTTTTACAGTATTCCCTATGAGCTTGAGGTTAGGTTCAAGATTTGATTAGGTTAGGTTAGGTATTAAATATTAATACTTGAAAGCTATTCCTTGATTCATGGAACTACAGAATGGGTGTTGTATTAGCAGGCACAAAAACAACATTTGTCTCCTGGTAGGCCTCCATCAGAGCTCTTGGGTGACAAGGGACCTTGTCACTGAGCAGTAATATTTTGAAAAGAATCTTTTTTTCCTGAGCAATAGGTCTCAACAGTGGACTTAAAATATTCGGTAAACCATGCTGTAAACGCATGCACTGTCATTCAGGTTTTGTTGTTCCATTGATAGAGAACAGGTAGAGTAGATTTAGCATTTAAGGGCCTTGGACCTTAGAATGGTAAATAAGCATTGGCTTTGACGTAAAGCTGCATTTTCCCCTAATAAGAGCGTCAGCCTGTCCTTTGAAGCTTTGAAGCCAGACACTGACTTCTCCTCTCTAGCTATGAATCCTAGATGGCATCTTCTTCCAACAGAAGACTGTTTCATCGACATTGACAATCTGCTATTTAGTGTAACCACCTTCACCAATGATCTTAGCTAGGCTTTCTGGAGAACTTCTCCATCAGCACTTGCTGCTTCACCTCGAACTTTTCTGTTATGGAGATGATTTCTTTCTTTAAATCTCATGAGCCAACCTCTGCTGGCTTCAAGCTTTTCTTCTGAACTTCCTAACCTCTCCCAGTCTTCCTAGAACTGAAGAAAGCTAGGTTCTTGCTCTGGATTAGGCTTTGGCTCAAGGGAATGTTGTGGCTGGTGTGATCTTCTATCCAGACCACTCAAACTTCCTCCATATCAGCAATTAGACTGTTTTGCTTTCTTATCATCCCTGTGTTCCCTGGAGTGGCACTTCTCATTGCCTTCAAGAACGTTTCCTTTGCATTTGCCACTTGGCTGCCTGTCTAGCAGAGGCCTCGCTCTCAGCCTACCTTGGCTTACAAAATGCCTTCCTCACTAAGTGTCATCATGTCTAGCGTTTGATTTAATGTGAAATTGAGTCTCTTCCTTTTACTTGAACTCTTAGAAGCCATGATAGGGTTATTAACTGGCCCAATTTTAATATTGTTGTGTCTCAGTCAATAATGAGGTCCAAGGAAAGAGAGGATGAGAGAGGAACACAACAGCCAGCTGGTGGAGCAGTCAGAAAACAAACAACATTTATCGATCAAGTTCGCCATCTTATATGGGGTGTGGGTTGTAGGGCCCAAAACAATTACAATAGTGACAAAGATCACGGATCACAGATCATCATAGCAGATATAATAATATTGAAAAAGTATGAAATATTGTAAGAATGACCAAATTGTGACACAGAGACATAAAGTAAATACATGCTGTTGGAAAAAATGATGTCAATAAACTTGCCTGAAGCAGGGTTATCATAAACCTTCAATTTGTAAAAGATGCCGTATCGGCAAAGTACAATGAAGCTGAGTGCAACAAAATGAGGTATGCCTGTACATTAGCAACATCATGGCATTCACCTCTAAAATTTCAGTATTCCTCTCTCAAGAATAAGGGTCTTCTCTATATAATCCCAATATTATTATCACATCATCTAAGAAATTTTATAACAATTCCCAAATACCATCTAACAGCTCATTTCCTATGGTTTCAATGTGTCCCCAAATTTCATGTGTTGGAAACTGAATCCCCAAAGCAATAGTGTTGAGAAGATGGACCCTAATAACAGGTGTTTCGGTCATGTAGGGCTCTGTCCTCACAATTGGATTGATGTCGGTATCTCGGGAGCGGGTGAGTTATCCCCAGAGTGGGCTTGTTACAGAAGCAAGTTCAGCCACTCTTGCTCTCTTGGGCTCTCTTACTCTTCTGCCATGGGATGACACAAGAGGGCTCTGGTAAGATGTCAGCACCTCGATACTGGACTTTGCAATCTCCAGAGCAGTGAGAAATATTTTTTTTCTTTACATATTTCCAAATCTGTGGTAATCTATCACAGCAACACAAAATGAACTAGGATCCAGTTCATGGTCAGATTTTCCCAGTTGTTCCCCCAGATGTCTTTTAGAGCTGGCTTTTGCTGTTCTTCTGGTTCAAAAAAACAAAACAAAACAAAAAACCCAAAATTTAATTAAGGTGAATATATTACACTTATTGTTGTGTCTCTTTAGTGTCTTTCCAGAATAAATGTCATCCCACTTTTTTTATAGTATGATTTTTTTGGGGGGAAAAAAAAGGCAATAATGCCCTATATTACAAATATGTTTTGCTGTTTTTTTCTGTGGATGATGGTTGTAGTTTTTTTTGTTGTTTTTGTTTTTGAGCTGAGGTCTTACTCTGTCAACCAAGCTAGAGTGCAGGGGCACAATCATGGCTCACTGCAGCTTTGCTCTTCTGAACCCAAATTCTTCTGCCTCAACCTCGCATGTGGCTGGGACTACAGGTACATGCCACCGCTCCTGGCTAATTGGTTCTAGGCTTTGTTTCTTTACTGTTTTTTTACAGTATTCCCTATAAGCTTGAGGTTAGGTTCAAGATTTGATTAGGTTAGGTTAGACATTTTGGCAAGAATGTCATGGATGGTGTTATAAACTTTATACTGTCACAGCCAGAGACACTCAATATTCCCTATTAATGATGCCAAGCTTGATCACTTGGGCAAAGGGGCTTCATGATATTTTGATCTTGCCAACAAGGTTACATCCCTGCACTAGGCCTCGGGAATAAGATGTTTAATATTTATATAGAAGCCGGCCCAGAATCCCATACTATTTCGCTTCTCTGACCTCCTGGCAATTCTTTCTGCCCATTTCTTTCATTGCTCTCTCTCCTGTTTAGTTATTCTCCCCTTTTGCTCTGTGAGCTTGGTTTCCCACCCAGTCATCCACCTCCTGCCACTGTCCAAACAATTCTGAGATCCTACTTTATGAAGCTTTCCTGAATTTAAACTCATTGATCACAGCTCATCTTGAGTTTTCAATCTCAAGTTTGCTAACTAGTTATTTGAATGTGCCACAGAATCAAGGACTGTTCCTGCCAAGTTTATTTTGTACATGACTTCTCATAGCAACAGATCAACTTAGGGGCCTACTGATAAGTATTGTATTAAAAGCTGAAATCTGTAGCTAAGAGAGCTCCCACTGTGATAAGTAACAGGGAGCATTTTTCCAGGATTTTTGTTGTTGTTGTTTGTTTGTTTGTTTGCCGATCATTTAAAATCTACTTACACTTCCTGGCTGTAACTGTGTTTGCAAACCAGCCACAGGAAGAAAGCACAGATGTTTTGAAACATCTTTAGAGGGTAGGACACATCCATATACTACTGACTATTTGCCAGTAATGTATTCTTTAAATGCCTGGTTCACCCTAATTGCACAAATTAATTGGTTAATCACTGGCATCCAGCAGTGTTTCTCATGAACAGGAAGACAAATAAATATATGCTGAGAATGTTTTCCAAAAACAGGTCTTATTTTGAAGCTTGTATTAGAGACAACACATGCAAAATGAATTAAGAATTGAGATCACTGTCTGGATCTTTCAGACCAAAAGTCAGAGATGTATCCAGATAAGAGAAAGTATTCCACTGGCTTTTAATTATTTGGGCAACTCAATCAATTATCCAGTTCATTTCAACTGCATAGGCCATTTCAGGCTTTCAAAGTAAATAATTTGTTTTTGTCTTTTCCAGTTAGCAATCATCTGCCTAACATTATACAAGAATAACAAGTTTGTTATGCCTCATTTTCTTGCGTTTTATCATCTGTGTTCCAACTTGGAAACTGAGGAGAAAGGTACTGGGCACACAGTTTTAAAAGGATCTGCTTTTTCCTTTCTCCTCGACCAACCTAAGCTGGAATGACTAAACAATACAAAGGGTTCCAAATCCATCCTCCCTCCCTCTCCAAGGCTAGTCCCGGGCAAAGCTGGGAAGAGTCTCACATTTATCTTCAGCTCCACTGTCCTTAGCAAACCTGCCCTTAGTACAAAACCCTGTCTTCACTTCTTAGTTAAATTTAAATGGGTGATGTTTCTTCTCCCAAAGCATTTGCTAATCCTGGACTCCAGTCGAGGAGTGGAAGGTTGTGTAAGGTGCCCTGGAGTCAGCAATTCAGCATCCACAGGCAGGTAAGGGCTGTGTTTGGGGCACCGAAGCTGTCTCTGACTTAAAATGACATGACATAAGCGACTACCTATGTTATTTTTAAGTTTGATTCTATCTCTACCAACATTCTCTAAGCTGATATTTGCATAGTTCTATAATACTTGCAAAGCGGGACTCACATTAACTATCTCAGTTCATCTTAACCAAGTCCATGAGTGTGCTATCTTATCTTTATTCTGCAGACAAGGAAGCTGGTTCCCTCCTCCCCAGCACTGGACCCATGGCTCTAGCCAAGGTCTTGAAATCCCACACGGATGCTCTTACCATCCCTACACACTGCCTCCCACTCAGGTCTACCAACTAGTTCTCCCTCCTCCTAGAAGAAAGGTGATCATCCCACCATTGACATAGAACCTGAATGTGTTTTCCAGGCTTTTAAAGCAGAAACAATTATCCCCAGGTATTTCTCTCTCTCTCTCTTTCTCTCTCTCTGTGCGCGCACGCGCACACATGTGCACACACACACATACACACACGCACACACAATTTTTTGAATATTCAGGAAACAACAGAGGAATAATAAATATACTTCACCTACTCTTCTCATGGGGTGTTTAAAGTACAACAAAAGGATAGGAGGGAAACCAAAGACCAAAGCCTCCATCCATCACGCAGGTAGCACCAAATGCTTGGGGTAGAAAAACAAAACAAATATAAAGACAACCTGAATGCATTCAATGATGAGGTATTTATTTATTTACTGTCATTATAATTTATTGACTCTGTCACCCAGGTTGGAATGCAGTGGCATGATCACAGTTCACTGCAGCCTTGACCTCCTGGGCTCAGGTGATCTTTCTGCCTCAGCCTCCCAATGAGCTGGGACTACAGGTGCACGCCACTGCGTACAACTAGTTTTTAAATTTTTTTTTTTTTGTAGAAATGAGGTCTCGTTATGTTGCCCAGGCTGGTCTTAATCTCCTAGGCTCAAGCAATCCTTCCATCTCGACCTCCCAATGCACTGGGATTACAAGAGTGAGCCACTTCAGTCAGCCTCAATGATGAATTTTAAAGAAAACAGTCTTTCTCTCACTTTATGATATAAATATAGGCCTAAAAGTATAAGTAAATTCAATGATATTTAAAAGGTACTTCAAATGACTCAGGCATTCTTTCTAGCTATAAATTTTTATTAGAAGAAAAGATGACATGAATTGTTATTGCACAATTAATTCAAAACTCAACTGTACCTAGTAACCTGTAAACTACTGCAAAAGGCACAAATATTTTCAAAAATCTTTGCAGAATATATTTCCTGTATGACATCTCATGCCTGACACATGTTTTATGCAGAGATCACCCTATCCAAAACAAAAAACAAAAAAAACATAAATAGGCAATCATGGAGTTCTGGCAACATTTCTGGAGACTCACTACTTCAAATTATTCTATGCATCAGGGATTGGCAAGCTTTATTTTGTAAAGGACTATAAAATAGTAAATATTTTAGATTCTGCAGATCATATGATCTCACTGGAACTACTCAATTCTGTGATCACAGACACAGTCAACAAGCATAGAGGAGGATATGCAAACGAACGATGTGGCCATGTACCAATAAAACTTTATTTACAGGACAGGCTCATGGGGCATCTCCTTTTAATCATAGTTACCAAGCCTGGCTTTCTTATTACAATGCAATAACACGTGTGCCAGGCAATAACGGCTTACCTGTGACCCAATGGTTTCCTGGAAGCACCGGCCAAGCTGCGTCTTGGCAGCCACAGGGTATACGTGAGGAATGACTTGCTGGTGGGAGAACGTGGAATGTACGGTCTGGGTCTTCTGGACAGGCAGTCCTTGGTAAGAGATTTGGGATTGGCCTGGTTGAGTTTCTTTTGCCTTCTGACCCGTTGGGCCATCGATTCTGGAAACCTGATGTATCTGGACTGAAGCTTCAGGGGGATGCTTCACATGGATATTGACTATGTTGGGGGGAAATTTCACTAGAACAGATTTTGGGGAAAGCATGTTAGGCACGAAGAACTGACAGGTGAGTCAGGGCTTTTACAACGTGAAAGCAGATTGTATACACACATAAGCACAAATATACATATGTACATCTATACCACAGATAGGACACATTGCATATATACAATGTATCTTTTGGCTGCTAACCATCAAAATTGTTTTTAAAAATGTAAAAAAAATTATTGAAAAAAGGTTACCCTCAAAATAAAAATTATACTTGAATTTTTTTTTTTTTTTTCAGTCGGAATCTCACTCTGTCGCCCAGGCTGGAGTGTAGTGGATGCTCATGGCCACCACAGCCTCGACCTGCTGGTCTCAGGCAATCCTTCTGCCTCAGCCTTCAAAGTAACTGGAACTACAAGCGTGCACCACCATGCCCAGCTAATATTTTTGATTTAGTGTAGAGACAAGGTCTCGCAAGTTGCCCAGGCTGGTCTTGAACCTGTGGGCTCAGGCAATCCACTCACCTCAGCCTCCCAAAGTGCTGGGATTATAGGTGTGAGCCACTACACCCAGCTTTAGATTTTTTTATTCTGAACATTGCACTTACAAAGAGAAATGAAAACTTTTAACAGTAGCACATTCATGAGACAAAAATATTCTTTACAGAAGAGTAATAAAACTATGAAATGCACGCTGCTTGTCATCATAGGTAGGCAAATTTTACCAAATGATAATAAAAAGCACCAGAGTTAACCTGATTACTTTTGAATTGCTCGTAAGATTCCTATCATAGAAATTCTGGGATTTACCGTTCAAAGACAAACCCAGTTTCACAAATTCTCCTACCCCTAAATAACACAGTATGTACTGTTTGTGCTTCTCATGATACACACACACAGAGAATACCAAAGTGTGTTATTTTATATCTGTAATGAGATTTGCTCTCTGTAGCTTTCAAACAAAATTTCACCTTTTGATGCAAAAATCCAGGTTTTAAAGAATAAGGGCCAGTAACACTTCTCTGGCCCCCTTTAAAAAAACTGGGCATTGCCTGAGCCTGTGGGTTCGAGACCCGCCTGGGCAAGTGAGACCTCATCTCTACAATAAATCAAAAAATTAGCTGGGCGTGGTAGCACGTGCCTGTAGTTCCAGCGACTTGGAAGGCTGAGGCGGAAGGATCGCCGGAGCCCAGCAGGTCGAGGCTGCGGTGGCCAGGAGTGGCCACTGCACTCCAGTCTGGGTGACAGAGTGAGACTACAACTCAAAAAAATAAAAAATAAATAAATAAAAAATAAATAAATAACTGGGCATTTATAAAAATGCCAGGTTTAAAAGAGTAGATTAGTCCTGGATATCTGAATGCCAAGTGACCTTTATACCTTCCTCTACAGATGGACATAGTGAAGCCCAGTGAGGTTAAATGACTATTCACAACTAAAACCACGCACGCTTCAGTTACAAAATCCACCAGCTGGCACTATTTAACCCACTTGTTTATCAAAGCTGCACTGTCCTGCCCATCTACTTCCTGGTCCTTTCCAGAACACACCTGGGTACATTCAACAGGTCATGGTGTGAACAGTCACTAGAGGACGACGGGCTTCTCTTTATTTCCTGGACATCAATCTCGATGGCCTAAGAAGTATTGCAGCCACATACCTGGGCCACATTCTGTCTCTACTGCCATTTCTAGGCCACACATCATGTGCTCCTTGTTGTTTCAATACCAGCCCTGGCCATCCGCAGACACTGGGCTTCTATGTGGGTTGGGCAGGTGAACAGCAGTCTGGCGAACCGGCTACCTGAGAAGGCCTTACCTTTGACTCCCTGCTGGCTTGTCATGGTCAGAGGCAAGGTATGTGTGGAATGGATGACGTGTGTCCCCAGCGCCGTGCCCGGCTGCGGGGAGTGCTGATAAAGTTTAGGCACGCTGGCACCATGGACCGGGATCTGGCAAAGTTTCCCTGTGAAATTCGGGGGGCACTGACATTTGTCCCTGGAACTGCACTGGCCACCATTCATGCATGGAAGATGGCAGATTACTGAAAGAGAAAAGAGAAGATGTGGACAGTTGGTTTGTTGTGCAAAAGTGAAATCACAATTGACCAATAAAACCCAAACACACAGCC
This sequence comes from Carlito syrichta, assembly GCF_000164805.1. Lineage (NCBI taxonomy): Eukaryota > Metazoa > Chordata > Mammalia > Primates > Tarsiidae > Carlito > Carlito syrichta. The sequence goes on from NW_007166253.1 coordinate 133,633, forward strand.
CGCTCCTACTAGCATATTCCCACAGACTTCAGAAATGGTAAACAAAGGAACAAATACTATGCCAAAAATACTCTGAATTACTACCTTCTTCTTTCCATCTGAAGTCATTAACTCTCTCCTAGTTTGTCACTGTCCTCCCCCATCATGGAAAGACGAGTTCACAGGAAAAGAATGTCTACACAGTGGCCATTCAGGACAACTGGCTGCCTCAGTGTCATTTCAAGTACTTCCTGTCATCCGTAATTACATTGCTTTTCTATTTAGGGACTGGGTTATTAACCGTCTCTCCAGATTATAAACTCCTTGGGGACAAAGGTATGTCTGGCTTGGTAACTTTTATACCTTCGGCACCCAGAAAATATCTGGCAAACAGTGGATGTTTAAAAAATGCTTTCTCGAAGAATAAACACAAAAATAAATGAGTGTAATAAAAATACTATCTGTTGAAAATTTTCTCTACGTAAGTCACTGAACTAAGTACTACCCGGAACAGCACAGTAAATTAGTTTGAGTCACAATTTACAGGAATTTGCAATCGTGTTGAGCTAAAAAGACCTCAGTGAAGCCTAATATTAGTCTGGAATTAACTTATTTAGAATACAGAAGGAGGACATACTGGGTGCATAATTTTAAGAGAAGCTTTTAACACTGATGAAATTCAGCTAAGCTCTTCACCAGTGAACTCTTCCTATCAGTCTTTAACGTCATCAGATTCTTACTAGCTGAACACATGTCATAAAAGTCCCACAACTCCATTTCCTTCCGGCTTCCATCCTCTTTAAATCCTCTCCCCTATCATCAAACTTTCCAACAAAACTGTCCATTCACTTCCCAATGAACTACGATCTTTCTTGAGTCAGATCAAGTTTTCCTACCTCTAGCCCTCATCTACACAGAAACGACTCTGATCAGAGTCACTCACGACCTCCACGTTGCTAAGTCCAACAGCCTTCCTTGGTTTCTGTCACATCCCACCTCACTGGCCTCGCTCCTCCCTCCTTACTTATTCCATCTTAACTATGTACACTCTGTTTTCTTTTCTTTTCTTTTGAGTTGGAATCTCACTGCGTCACCCATGTTGCATGCTGCAGTGTCGTGGCATGCTCACGGCCACCCCAGCGTCAACCTGCTGGACTCCAGCGATCCTACCGCCTCAGCCTTCCAAGTAGCCCAAACTACAGGTGCATGCTACCATGCCCTGCTAATCTTTCAATTTATTATAGAGATGAGGTCTCACGAAGTTGTTCAGGCTGGACTCGAACCCATGGGCTCAGACCATCCCCTCACTTTACCTCCCAAAGTGCTGAGTTTACAGGTTTGAGCCACTGCGCCTGGCCACCTAATCCATCTTAACAGACTTTGCACACTCTGCTTTCTTAGTTGTCCTTTATATACAGATGAGCTTTAAGGTCTGATCTTGAAATCTTCTTCACAAACCCCACACACTCTTCCTCTAAGATTTCATCCTGTCACTCATGGATGTCACCCATATTTATATGTCCTGGCCAAAGCTTTCTGTTGAACTTCAAACCGTCTACTCCTACATATGCCTCCACATAGATATTTCACCGATAACTCAAACTAAAACATCCACAGCTAAACTCCTCTTCCAATATCTCCATCTACTGAGTGGTGCTGCTCCCTCATCTCATCTATTCAGCCATCTGGTCCTGGAAGTCCTCTCTTCTGAACATTCATCAAAGATGTCCCCTTCTTTTGCATGAGCTGCTTTCCTCCACATTTCATTATTCATGAATATCATCTCACTCTCTACAACACAGCTACATGGAACTGCATTCAGTTCCTCGGAATGTAGGGCCTTCTCAACCCTCCAAAGCTTCATCCACTCTGAGTCTTTTGCCTGAACACTCTTTCCACTTGACTCCCTTCAACTGCCTACTTACTTTTAAGACTCTGCCTGAACCTCACTTCTTCTAGAAGCCTCCCTGTCGCCCCTCATCTACGCTTTGATGCCTCTCCTCTGTGTGTCCACGAATCTCACTCACTCCTCAGCCCATGCATCTTGCTGCATCACAACGGTCTGACTTCTTCTCTGTATGCCTCACCCAACCACAGCTCTGTGAGGTCAGGCAAATTATCTTGTTATGTTTTGCCCCTTGCATGCATCTCAGAGTCTAGAAAAAAAGCTAAGGCTCAAGAAAATACTAAAGGAAGGAATGAACAGATTTATACCTACCACTCTGCCAAACGCCTTTTCAGATAGACGAGAAGACTCAGTCACCGCCCTTCAAGAATTTAAAAGCCAAATGGGGAGATGAAATAATACATGATAACTAAAAATACCGACTAGAAAAAAGTACCAACTGGAAAATGTAAAGTATAAATTCTTTGACACCTCAGTGAGGAGAAAAGACATTTCTAGGAAGTCAAAATAGATTTCACAGGAGAGATCTTTTGGGCTAAGTCTTTGGAACTGGGTGAGATTCAGAAAACACAAAAGAGGATATTTAGAAAAACGATGCGTAGAAAGATAGGAAGATGGGCACATTTGGGAGACGATGAATAAATGTGTCCTGTTGAAACTCTGGGTTCTTGAGGGAAAGAAAGAGATAGGGTGACACATTGGAAGAAGGAGATTTGCGTCAGACGATGAAGGTTATTACAGGCCTGATAAGGGTTTCGATTCTATCCTGTAATCACTAAGTTATTTTGCAGGCTTCAAGCACAGGATTAAGTAAGACTGAAAGAATATTCCAGGAAGATTACTCTGGTGATGGCATGCAGGATTCGCTGGAAAGAAGAGAGACGACAGTGGGAAAGGCAGTTAGGAAACTATTAGAACAATTGAAATTCAAGTTGAAAAACATATCATTAGGATGACGGCAACAGGAATAGAAAGAAACATGCAGTAATATAATGCTGGATGGAAAATCAATAGAACTTGGAGATGGGACACAGGAGGAAAAGGGCAGGCCAAGGACGAGGGGAGAAGGCAGAGGAAGGAGAAAGTTGAAAAAATTACCAAAGTGACAACCCAGAAACTATTCAGGGCCCTTGGCTGCACATCAAGTCAAAACTACCCGTGACAGACGGAGTCTGGAAAATACTTTCACTAGTGCCTGCTCTACTCTATGAAGTCTTAGATAAGAGAAGTCAAAGCTGACTCTGAGGTTGAGTCAATGACTTCTAAATTCCTGGTTCAATTCTGAATTGGATTTCTAATCACAGCTTGGCTAAACTGGATGGACTCAATGAGCCACACAGGAAGAAAAGGGGAGCTGAGATTTAAATGTCCTACAAATAATTTATAACTGGAATACAGGCATTCCTCGCTTTGCATGGTCCCAATATGCATGGATTTTCCTTAACACTGTTTAGTTAAATAATATCGGTCCCCCAGCACATGGGTTAAACTTCAGTACATTAACTGAGGAACTGCCTCGAGGACAAACTTCATTGCTTACTCCTTGGTCCACAAATCACGATGTGACTAACAGATGTGCATCAGGACCAATGACCAATCAGGTCATTTCTTCCAAAGCCTGTCAGTGACTGGTCCTGCACATGTGAAAGTCACTGTAGACACAGACCGTAAAGCAAGCAGTTCTGGTGCTTGCTCTTCTGCAAGTAATAAAATCAGTTTACCAAAGCAGATAATCCAGAAAAGAGTATGGGCCAACAAGATGGAAAGTGCAACAAAGAAATACAAAGCAAAGTCGGACGGTGCTTGTGATGAAAAGAATGCAGACGTCCCAAAGGAGGTGACATGAAAGGGATGCTCAGATATCTTCCAACTTTAGATCAATTTCCAACAATTCACTAAAGGAAAAAAAAATACTACAGAAGTTATACGGTGAAAAGAAAGCAAACGTTCCGATTGTTCCTAAGTTTTACTCAAAGAAATAAAACACTTTAATTCTCAATGTTTCTAACATTTTAAATTATAGCATGCTAAATAAATATTAACTGCACTGGTTTTTTTCATTTCCCTATATATTTATGGCCTACATTAAAATTTGTAATGTTTTGGCAAAAATTTTTAAAGGTCATAGAACTCGTAATTTTTCCATTGACTATTAAATGCAAAATGAGGACTAGCTATAATCAATCTATACTAGAATATTGTGTGTGTGTTTCACCATCTATCTTACAAAGAAACATTAGCCAATTGACTTTTACTAGGTACTTATGGTAACAGGAGCAGACTTTGAAATCTAACTTAACTAATTTTGTTTAAATCTACCCTTATACCCCTGAGATAGCTACCACTTTTTTCAAGGGCTGGACTACATCGAAATGGCAATAATCCCTCAATCCCCATAATCTGTGTCTCTCTGGTTATAAAGGAAAAGATTTCTGCTTGACTTACTATAACCAATAAAAGTCCACTATTATAACCCTTTATGAATGAGAAATAAAACCTCTATTCTCCAGTTCCAGCATTTTCTAAGATATAAATGACAATGTCAAGCTCTTTGCCTCAGCTCAACAAGGACACGGAAGCCCTCTGCAGTAGGTCACCTCATTATACCTCAGCAGTCTTTTACAACAAGGAAAACAAATTTAAAATCGACTCCCAAACATTAAGATTCAACTCTAAATAGCTTCTTGCTTCAAAGACTCATCTACCCTCAAATCACTGGCTAGTTATGTATCATCTGTAGTGCCAAAGTCCTGTGAAATCTTTCCAGAACACCAAGAGGAAAAAGAGTAAGTTATCTTCAAGGTCAACTTGAGAAGCTTGTGGTGTGCCGGTTGTAAGTCTAGCTATGGCACATATATTCTAGAAAACACAACCAGAAGGTGTCACATAGACGCTGGGGAAGTCTCTCACCAACCTGTTGGTGCAACATCTTGCTGGCCAACATACGACATGGCATCACGTGGCCTCCTGGGAACTACTGCAAATAACCAGAGGTACGTGGCCTGTTATTCCAGAAAGTGGAATTTTGTGATAGCCACTCACAGTATCTCCTGGCACTACCAGAAAAGGTCAAAATGCACAGAAGGATCCATGCTAGAAGGACAGGTTGGAGGTCTTAAATATGTCACGTGTCCCCACTGTGTTGCACCAACCTCTTTGGTCTATGAAACAACTTGCAGTGCTCAGTAAACTGGGCTGACAGTCATACTCACATTCTGGGCCACAAACCGGAACGCAGTTCAGATGAACAAATACCAGTGACCTGCATATAAATTTTCTAAAAGTTTTCACCATAAAAAGGCAGCCTCGACCCCTTTCTCTCCTGTTATCTTAGCTGACTATAAAAACACTGCAAGGGTTTGTTCCCAAAAGGCGCTCTAAGAATGTTCTTGACCTCCCTGCTACAGTGTCCTGGCTACTCCCCCTGGCTTTCTGTGCCAGAATCAGACCCTGTCAAGTTACTGTGGCTGAGGCAGACCAGGGTAAACAAAACTCCGTGTCAAGGAAAACTTGCATCCGTCATTTCACGGAACACACACACACACACACACACACACACACACACACACACACACACGCAATTTTGATCCAAACTGCTGCTTAAACTTCCCCCACTCATTTCTGATTAGAAGAATAACAGTCCCTTAAAGGCCTTTGGCTTTTTTTTTTTTTTTTTTGAGTTGGAGTCTCGCTCTGTCACCCAGACTGGAATGCAGTGGCCGCTCCCAGCCACCGCAGCCTTGACCTGCTGGGCTCCGGCAACCCTTCCGCCTCAGCCTTCCGAGTAGCCGGAACTGCAGGCATGCACTAACACGCCCGGCTGATTTTTTGATTTACTGTAGAGATGTGGTCTCGCTGCCCAGGCAGGTCTCGAACCCGCGGGCTCAGGCAATCCACTCACCTCAGCCTCCCAAAGGCTCGGGATTACAGGCTGAGCCACCGAGCTGGCTGGTCTTTGGCATTTTTGATGATACCCCCTGGTCATAGGAGGAAGTAGGCATATTTTTAGAAAGTAAAGGTTATCATGCATTTCTCCCCCTATTCTGGGTTAGGATAACAAATACGTTACATAATCATGAGATGCTGCAGCTAACCATTGCTCGCTGTAAGAATCCAGGCCACTCCATGTTAAACAGAACCACACCTGTATGCTCACCTTGTCATGCCATGGGCATCACCAAAAAAGGGAAGAGTTGGGCTGGACCCCAAGATGACAGTTACCTTCTTCTGCAACTAGAACAGAGGAACCAGGAAGGCCTGGTTCTACGTATGACCAAGGAGAAAAGTGTGCAGACTGGTTTTTCTCCTTATGAAGTATAGAAATATACAGTGGTTGTGCTCTGAAATGGTCTGCCATCAATTCTTGGTTATCTGTCTACTAACTTACACTGATTCAGAGACTCGATAAAAAAAAAAAGAAAGAAAGAAAGAAAGAAAAACAGACCGGGTACAGAGGCGGAGGTGAGCGGATTGCCTGAGCCCTGGGGTTCGAGACCAGCCTGAGCAACATGGGAAGACCTCATCTCTACACTAAATCAAAAAAAATTAGCTGAGTGTGGTGGCGCACGCCAGTAGTTCCAGCTACTTGGAAGGCTGAGGCAGAAGGATTGCCTGAGTCCAGCAAGGCGAGACTCCAACTCAAAGAAACAAAACAAAACAAATATATAAGCCAGGTGCAGTGGCACATACCTGTAATCCCAGCATTCTGGGAGGCAGAGGCAAGAGGACTGCCTGAGCTCAGGGGTTCGAGACCAGCCTGGGCAACTTGGCAAGACTTCGTCTCTACAATAAATTAACCAGGCATGGTGGTGCATACCTATAGTCCAAGCTACTTAGAAGGCTAAGGAGGAGGGATCGTCTGAGTCCAGCAAGGCGAGGTTGCAGTAGCTATGAGCGTGCCACCGTGGCCAGGCGCAGTGGTTCATGCCTGTAATTCTAGCATTGTGGGGGAGGCCGAGGCAGGAGGATAGCTTGAGGCCAGGAGTTCAAGACCAGCGTGAGCAACATAATGAGATCCTGTCTCCATTATTAATTAACTATGAGTTAGGGCAGTTCAGAACAACCTGTCCAAGGAGGTGAGATTTAAGATAAATCTAAGAGTGGAAGCCTCCAGGGATGTGAAAAGCAGACAGAAGAGTATTTGCAGAACAAAGAATACGAATAAGATCTTGAGGTGAGGTGATTTAGAGGCCAAAAACGAAGGCAGCAGCACTGGAGTGCAGGAAGCCAGGAGCAGGGGAGACAAGCTGGGTTGCAGAGGCAAGCAGGGGCCAGAGTCCTGTATCTTCCCACAGGATGGAAGGCAGTGGTGGACACGGCAAAACAGAAAAAATATGTGAAAACTTGGGACCAGGGTCTGAATCACGGAAGATAGGAACAAAGAAGACGGGAAAAACAGCCGTATCCACCACTACACTCACAACATGTGCACTGTAAACTTGGCTTTGAACTCCTGGAACTTACGCTACAATTTTAAATAAATATTTCGCCAGATCCAAGCTAAATTTCTGAAAGTTCTCATTTAAAACAATGTTCAATATATAGTCATTCTGAAGGGGAGAGGCGCTGTTTTTCTTTTTTTACATGAGAAAAGAGACCACTACTATCCATGGTACATGCAAAAGAGAAAAGAGATCTTCAAAGAGTTTTGGGGACAAATATAAAATGCTTAAAAATAAGTTAAAAATGCACCTGTCACTTTTCTCACCAGTGAGCGCCTCTTTGGACTTTTTCTTAAAGGATGTGTGCAATTATTAGCCACAAGATGTGAAAATACACACATTGTAGTTTCATGGCTTTATAATAAAAGTGCTTTCAAGCCGAGCATGCTGGCTGTAATCCCAGCACTTTGGGAGGCAGAGGCAAGAGGATTGCCTGAGCCCCGGGGTTTGAGACCAGCCTGGGCAACTTGGCGAGACCTTGTCTCTATAATAAACCAAGAAATTAGCCAGGTATGGTGTCACATGCCTATAGTTCCAGCTACTTGGAAGGCTGAGGCTGAAGGATCGCCTGAGCCCAGCAAGTCGAGTCTGCAGTGGCCCTGAGTGTGACTCCAACTCAAAAAAAAAGTGCCTTCTATTTTATATGAAGGGACTTCACAAATCTTCACAGTAACCAGAGGTTTTAAACTCTAGATGGAGACATGACTGTTTTTAAAAGCATGCTGGAGAATGTAAGCATGCTCTAATACCTGCAGAAAATATTGAGGGGAAAAGGGGCGTCATCACAAGGAAGTTCCCAGAGCACCCACCTCCGGACCCCAAGACTGTTGTCATCACAAACCAACAAGGCGGTGAGATTCCACACCAGTATCACTGACTCTAAGGATGATATTTAGCTGCTGATTCAGTTCACTTGGTCAAACATGGCATCACAGTCAAACATGGCATCACTTTTTTTTTGTTTACCTACCTGAAAATTACTCAGACCACTTTCATTCCATCCCCACCCATCAAATACTAAATAGGGTGGGCTAATGCTAAAGTAAATGCAGTTTCAACAAATGCAAAATACCAACCATCAAGCAATCCACAAATCCCAAGAAGACCAGTGATTTTTTAATGCCTGTGGGCATTAGTAACTGAGTTGCTCCCATGCTCTGTTTATAATCCAGGAGATAGAAAGCCCCATCACTCACGCCAGAGCTTCCAACGTAGGACATGGCCATTCATCATCTCAACTCTGTTTATAGCTTTCTGTTCACTTACCCCCAACCTCCCACCGCTGTGGACACTCTCATCTGACCTAGCTTTACACTTTGCATAACCAAAGGAGCTCCCATAAATCGAGCAGATCGCATAATTCCACTTCACACCCTCCATCACAGAACCTGGTAATTCCCAAATCCCAAGGATCTTTGCCCCTTAAGAAAAATGCAGCAACATTTTCAGGCTGCAGAGTCAGTGAACACATGAATCCCAGACACCTTGTGTTTGGGGCTCCCTTTGGCAATAACCTTGAAAAACCATTTTGTAGATTACAGCGTCCCCAGCTGCAAAATGAGGAACAAAGAAGACAGGAAAAACAGCTGTATCCACCACTAGACTCACCACGTGCGCTGTAAACTTGGCTTTGGACTCCTGGAACTTACGCTACAATTTTAAATAAATATTTCGCCAGATTCAAGCTAAATTTCTGAAAGTTCTCATTTAAAACGCGTTCAATGTATAGTCATTCTGAAGGGGAGAGGCCATCATGCAATCCATGGTATAATGACACAATGTATGGGTTGTTTCCAGTTGCTGAAATTCTGGTTCTTGAACTCCAACCAGGCTAGTCAACCCAGCAAGGTTCAAATCTCCTCATCTCATCCAATGTGACTGGCAGGACCTGAATATTAACGTAGGGACAAATGGATAGCCAGCTCCCTGCAGCCTATGTAGAAATTACTGGACTTAAGCTGCTGAGGGGTGTGCTGTCTTATGACCTTCAATGCATAATCAGACACTGACTCAAATGTGCGCTTCACAGCTACTGACTAGTAAATAAAACGCGCATGATTTGTAAAAAGCTGACTTCACTCAGGGGAATGATATGAATATATCCAGTTGGGGACATGACGTACTGCACACAAATGGCCAGTGAAATCGGATTCATAAAACCAGTGACAGGCTTCATCCTAGGAGACCCCACCTTTTACAGGGGATCACTGCCACTATCCAAAGGGGCACATCAATATTTCAGTCACTATAGCCTTGCATTTTCTTTCATCTCTTTGCAAAACGTTTTCTCCCAAACCAAGTAATACCACTTCAGCTTAGGCTATATATAATAATATGCAAAATAAGCTTCAAAAAATGTTAAGCCAGGCATGGTGGCATGTGCCTATAGTCCCAGCTACTCAGGAGGCTGAGGCGGGAGGACTATTTGAGCCCAGGAGTTCAAGGCTACAGTGAGTACACATCACTGCACTCCAGCCAGGATGATAGAACAAGACCACATCTCTCAAAAAAAAAAACTTTTAAAAATTTGTATCACCACTATAATTTGCAAACTCTTGTCTGTTGGGTTGTCTCTAGAGACAAAGTCCATACTCCTACTGAGGTCCTTAATGTCTGCTCGTTATTTATTTATTCCTGAGCCTCAGAAAAGGACTTGAAAAGGACCTAAATTTAGAATTTTCTCATATTTGCAAAGTCAAAACCTCCACACACATATCTAATTTAAGAGCGCAAAACTGCAATAAAACTTCTGACATTGTAGCTCGTCCAAATTCTTGTAACCTTTAGAGTCTGGTCCAAACACAGAATCCCCCCAAAAAAGAAACTGTCTTTCAAAGAAGAAAGGAGAATGCTTGGAATAAGAAGACAGGATCCTGGAGACATCTGCAAAGTTGGAGGCAGTAGCTAACATGATTTCTATATCATTTATTCATCTTTCCTGTATTCTAATTATTTTGTACCTCTCTCCATTCTACTTTAAATGGGTAGGAACGAGGCTGTGACATTCTCATCTCTGTATCCCCCATACTTCATAGCACAACAGTTTACAGACAGAAAATTTAATGTCCATAACAAGAAGGTATGGGCATTCATCCAACTCCCTAAAGATTCCTGAGGGGAAAAAAATAACAGCATGTACAAGGAGGACCTAAAGCAAACAGAAATTATTTTGGAGGGTGGGCCCCTCGTAGTCCAGGCTTCTCCAGTCCAGGTGTTCTAGGAACCCATCAGTATCAGTGTACCAGCTAGTGTTGTTGTGAGAGGTTGTGTTTTGTGGTCAGTTTCGATGAATTTTTTTGGGAGATTCAGCACATTTGTCCATTTCATGATGGGTGATTTATGAGTGTGCCTGCCCACACCGTGCTGAGTGTTCAGTAGTTTTTGACCCAAAACGACATGACTTCCATGCCCTACCTTCCCTATTCACCTGATCTTGCCCAAGTGACTACCCCCTGCCCCCTGGATGAAATAAGTCCTCAAAGAGAAAGGGAAATGTTTTGCCGATGTGGAAGAGGTGAAACAAAAAACGGCAGAAGCGCTAAAAGGCACTGAAATTGATAAGTTCAAAAACTGTTCTGAGCGTGGAAAAAGCATTTCAATAGGTAGTATTGCATCAAATGGAGACAACTTTGACAGTGACTGAAGTTAAACATGTCCGAATAAATACACCATTTTTTATAACTAAATTCTGGGTGTTGGAGGTTCCCCCCTCATCTCCATACCTCTTTTAACACTTCCCTCTTTCCTGACATAATCTAACTTGAACACACACTAGAGAATCATTTTCAATGTCCAGCAGATGCTAAGGTTTCCACAGAGGTGCTGAAGGAACTTGCTAAGACATCAGATTCAGCCACCATCCCCTACAGACAAGGAGTGACGTGCAGAGATGGTGTCCGTTTAGGATGTCAGGGCCAGGCAGTGATGGAAATGGGATGAAAACCCAGGCTTCCCAACCCCGTTTCTGGCTCTTTCCCATACACCTCCCATGACACTCCCAAAGACCATCTCAACAACGGTCTTTGCCAAGGCCTTTCTCAACTCCTTTTACAGGCTACGGATGTCTTACATAACTGGTAAGAGGATCACGGAGCCCTCCCTGGATCGAGGGTATGGCTAGCTGCACATCAGGCCATCTCGGAGGCTCTTTTCCAGAGACCTCCATCCATGACTTCTGGGTATTAACAGAAGAATGAGGAGTTTTCAGGGCACAAACACTGGAATAGCAGAACCGTGAAGCCCAAAAAGCAACAAGCCGCAAGTGTTGGAGAGTGTAGATGTGGAACATTGACTGAAGAAGGTTCTAGTGCACCCTACTGGCCTATCCCCTGTCCCCTTGAGTTCTGGTAGGGTGAGAAGGGAAGACCGGAAGTTCAAAAAGTGATGTTTGCTCATTTGATTAATATGTGCTGTCTACCATGGTGCCACCCAAACGCTTGGCAAACATTATAAACACAACAGACAATGATCCTTGCCTTCCTGGCACTTACCTCTGTCATTGCATAGTCTTTGTGAGACTCTGGGCACTCATGGCACTGCTTCAGGCCCAGGAGCCAAAGAACAAGACAGGGCTGGAAAACAAGCTAACCCTCAGATCTGCAGGCTACCAGCCACCTCTCTGGGACCTCAAGGAAGGCCACTGGCCCTGTGTTCTGGGGAGGAGGTAGGCTTCTGCAGCAGACTCCCAGAGGGACTGAACAGGAAGACCTGGGCAGATGCCAGGGCGTGGGGGGTGGGAGTGCCCCTTGGGGATCCCCAGAAACACTTGCAGGGGACAGAGGTATATGAACACGGGCATTGGGCAACTGTAACTCAGTTCAGTCGTCATCATTATGTTATCAATATCCACAAATGAATAAAACCTGGAGGAACAGGCAGATTACACTAAATGCATACTAATCCCTGCTACACTTGCGTTCTTTCATTAGCACACAGCCCCCACACAGTTACGTACTGCCTATTGCTACAGAGACTTACATTGGATTTTTCGGTAGCTACCTAATATCCCATTGGAAGATGGTAAATGACACAGCCATCCCTCTGCTGTCTGCTTAGACTGTCTGCATGCCTTTTACAGATAAAGCTGCAAGGACCATCCTCAAGCATATATAGTTTTATCCTCCTTAGTCATTCTTTTCTCACCCATTCAACTGACATTTACAGACTGCTTAGGACACACAAGGTGATGTCCCAGGTGGTACAGTGAACAAGAACACGCATGAGTCAATGACACCAACGTGACCGTCTCACCAGGGGAGAGCACAGAGCACGGGCATTAAAGAGTTAGCACCTGAAATCAGACCTCCAGGGGCTGAATCTCCATTTTGTCATTTATGAGTGGTGGAACCTTGGGCAAGCTATTTAACGTTTCTCTGCCTGTTGTTTCACCTGTAAAATGAGGATAATCATGGTATCCAGCGCATCTGGTTGTTTGCGGGTTTGGGGAGCTCGTATATTCAAAGTGCTTGAAACAAGCACTCAGCAGATGTCAGTCGTCATCATCAACTTCACGCATACCATGTTGGGGAAAGATATAGACAGGGTAGCTCACCGGTGCATCAGCAAGGAAACAGACGTGTCTGTCAAAACTGGCCAGGCTGTGCCAGCCATCATACACTACTCCACCCACTGCTCTTCCAAAATTGGGTATGGAGCTGCTGAATTCCTCAGTATACCCATAGATGAATCTTCCAGAAGGTGTGCCAATTAATAATATCAAAAGCAGTCTATTAGCATATCAAATTCACATCTGTCAGAACTGGATTTCAATCTTGAATATTTCTAAAAAACTTTTGTGCTATAAACATTTCTCCTACAATCTGATTATATTATCACAATGCTGACTGTGCAAATCTTTATGAGCAATGCTGAACATTTCCGTACCTATTGGTTAACTGTATTTCTTCTTGTTTGAGTTGTCTTTTTACCCATATATTTCTTACTTACCTCTCAGAGTGTTAATGAATTTTTAGTTACTTTCATGGTGGTGCATATGGAGACTAGATTTTAAGATTTTATTGGTCCTATTGATGAAAATATCTTTGTCAATCCATTTCCTGCTTATTTTAGTTTGTCTTGGATACACAAATTTTATTGTTTGTCATTTTCATGGAATTAAGTTGACAAGTTCTTTAAGACATGTTCTATCATTTCAGTCTTTAAAAAATGATTACCCCTTAAGTATCTAATAAGTAACCTATCTCATGGTAGTGTTTTAGATTTTCTTCTCCTTCTTGCTTATTTAACTCATTCCATCTGGGGCTTTCAACCCAGTGTATAAATACGGATTATAACTAGTTTTGCTTCTAATTGTTGTCTAAATATCTTAAGAGGAATGATTAAATAAAACTTCCTTTCCTTTTTCTTTTTGGAGACAAGCAGTGATTTTTGAACAGATGGCTTCAAAGAGAGAGAGAGAGACATACTGTGGTGGAAAAGAGAAAGAATATTCGGCAGTTCAGGGTGGAGTTGGGAATGGAAGAACAGGAAAAACGCAGGGGGAAACAGCAGAGAGACCTGCTTGACTAACACAAAAGCAGAGAAATGTTCCCGGCGGGACACAAGAAGAAACACTCTAGGCAATAAAACGAAATGGGGTCTGTAACACCCTGTCAGATGCCAAGGGGAATAAATTCTGGGTAGACGGTGTTTGGAAACCACTATTATAAACAAAAGCCGCATGGCCCATCAGCATTGCCTGTCTCTTCCCACCCTCCACGGATCATTACTTTCCCGGCTGTCCCCCAACTGGGTGGCCACAGCCAGGGCCCGTTTTCCTGTCCTGCTCTTCCAGTTCTTGTAAAGGGTGGGGATCCCTGTTCATCTGTCCTTCCAGGCAGCAAGCTGCCCCTGACGACATCGGTAGCAAGTGAGGCTGAGTTGCAGTGTCAGGTGTCAAAAGCCCCACCATCCAGGAAATGTTGACCCCAGAGGATAAGGAAGGGCCAGTGTCACTGTTGGAGGGCCAGGCATTCCTGCAGTTAGGGTGCAGATCCTTCCAGATCCTGCAACTGGAAAACCCTAAGGCAGGATACAGGCTCCTGATGCCTTTTGGACACATGAAAAAGCCCAGGTTGATGGTGGCCTTTAGTGTCCATGCCACACACAGACAACCAGGGAAAAGTGGTTTTAGAGGCCTCCATAGACCAGAAGGTATGCTACCCCAAATCCTGACGGGCTTCAGCATGGTACACATAGGTCGAAGAACACAAAGTCTAGCTGGAAATTGCCTCAACTGCCCGGAATGAGGACGGGCAGAATAATGACAGAGAACTGTTGTCATGATTTAGGTTTCGGTTGCTACCTCAGATAGTAACTGATTTTCCACCTCTCTGCCTTTCAATATATGGGCCTTAGTTGGAGAAACTGAAGTTTGAGGTAAAAGAATGGTGCTTCACAAATAAATATTCTTCTTTTTTTTGAGTTGAAGTCTCACTCTGTCACCCAGACTGGAATGCAGCGGCCGCTCCCGGCCACCGCAGCCTCGACCTGCTGGGCTCCGGCAATCCTTCCGCCTCAGCCTTCCAAGTAGCTGGAACTACTACGCCCGGCTAACAAATAAATATTTACATTAAAAATTCCTAAGACTGCAGCACAAGCTTCATTTTCACAACCTGTTAGATTAAAAATCCAGATTGCCTATTTTAAACAGCATCCTTTCTTTCTTTCTTTCCTTCTTCTTCTTTTTTTTAAGAGACGGAGGCTTGCTCTGTCCACCAGGCACAATCATGGCTCACTGCAGCCTTGAACTTCTGGGCCCAAACAATCCTCCCAAACATCAGGGATTATAGGCAAGCGCCATCACACCCAGCCAATTTTTATTTTTTGTATGGACGGGGTCTTGCTATGTTGCTCAGGCTGGTCTTGAACTCCTGGGTTCAGGGATCCTCCTACCTTGGCCTGTCAAAACCCTGGGATTACAGGTGTGAGCCACTGCACTCAGTCTCCATTTTCTGCTCTTGCAACTATGCACAGGGAGCGATAAGAACAGGAACTAGATGATTTATAGATACTATCATAAACTCAGATGGTAGCCAAGAGGTTCCCAAATAGTTTCCAAGTGGATCCTGTCTTCTTCTAAAACACAGATTCATTTGCATTAGAAGGCAAGCATGCCTTCGGGTTTAACGATGTCAGAGCATCTCTGTGGAAGGAAATCTCAACCAAATCATGGCAGAAGGGCTCTTCTGGACCTCACTCCTGCCACCTGTCCAGCCTCGACTCCCACTGCTGCAGTCATCACACTCTTCAGTTCCAGTCACACCCAATGCTGGTCTTTCCCCTCCACGCTCCCTCACACACACGTGGGCCCATCCGGTTCTTCTCTCTTCCACCCAACCCACCTCTCCACTTTACTTCTCGACCCAAGACCTTGCTGAAGTATCAACTCCTCACCCAGACCTTTTCTTAGTGAACAATGCCCGGACACAGCCAGAAGCTCCCACCCTCTGGGCGTGTGTGCATCACGGATGGAGCAGGGAGATCACCGTCTGGGGCCATGTCCGACTCCCCGACAGGTCAGGAGTTCCAGGAGGAAGGAAATCTTCCTTGGGTGACCTTGTTCAGTTGCACACCCCTAGAGCTTAGCAAAATGCCTGTCACATGGTAGGTATCTGACATATGCTTTTTGTGAATGAATACATGAGCTTTTTACAAAGCGTTTCTTTAATGGGGAAGCCATCCGAAGGCCAAATTCCCAGTTTTTATAATTTGCTTTCTACGAAGTCTCACGTTGTCTTGCCTAACACTAAATCGGCAGCCAATACTGCATTAGCGATTCCCTTCTATTGAGTCTTTCCAAATTAGTCCATCTTAATTTCTATAAAAACAATTCTCCTCTTGGCACTTGCTTTTCTATCAGTTTACATAACATTGAATTAAAGAATGCAATGTCAGGTCAGGAGCAAAAGAACTGAGTCGTGCTAGGAAGAAAATTCGAGCCTGCCAGGTAGAATGCGGGGGAGGGAATCTCTGAGCACACCGCAGGCATCGGTCACTGGGTTTTTATTATTTTTTTTATTTATTTACTTATTTTTTGAGTTGGAGTCTCACTCTGTTGCCCCGACTGGAGTGCAGTGGCCGCTCCCGGCCACCGCAACCTCGACCTGCTAGGCTCCCGCGATCCTTCTGCCTCAGCCTTCCAAGGAGCTCCGGGTGAGTGCTCGGATGGTCAGTGGGTTTTTAAAAGGCAGTGGAGGGCGTTGGTTAATTTAGAAAGTCAGTTACGTGGAGGTAATTTTAGAGCTTCTGCTGCACACTACTTAAAATCACACAGAGCTTTCCAGAGCCAAATGCTAAAGTTATTCAGAGCCATGTGATTCATTACTGACGGATGAGATGAGCCAAGATGTCTCCTTCCATTTAACTTAAATAACTTGATATGTCAAGTTCAGGTTATTAAAATATGCTTGTTCATTCCTCAGGGCTCCATATATACTTCCTGAATCTGGAACATTCCATTAAATCAAGACAATATGTATCAAAACTGACTTCCTGAAGATAATTCCTTCTAATCCTCAGTATTGGCCCATGAGTATGTTTCTAATTAACTCTCTTGGGACGCAGCTCAGACTTAGACGAAGTCGACTTTTGAAACATCCTCGTGTATACTCTAAGACCCAGTTACCACAATAAAATGATCGGAGGTCTAGATCTGGTACAGGATAAGAATCAGAGACATGGAAGAAAAGTAAATTAAAACTACCATCATTAATCAGGACTGGAAAGGTTGCCAAATCCTTCTGGCAGCTCTCCTAAATGAACCAAACATCATCAGAAAAACGACTTGGGTATATCAAGAATTTCAGAAACTTGTCCCAGTATGGCTGTGTCTCTCTTACTCCTTCCCTTTTATGGCTAGACACTGAAGTAAGTCAACTAGATAAGGAGCTTTTACTTCAGAATTAAAGTGTACCATACGATGATTTTTTTTTTACCAATATAAAATGAAGCATTTTCACAAACCATAATCTCTCTAATCCTTATGAACTAAGTTCACCAAATTGATTTCGACATGAAGTTGTATAATTTACAGCAGATCTGATCCAAACAATAAGAAAAACCCCATACATGACTCACAGAACGATGTGTATCTACTTTTAGAGTTAGGCTATTGAGGCCAGGCATGGTAGCTCATGCCTGTCATCCCAGAACTTTGGGAGGCTGAGGCAGAAGGATTGCTTGAACCCAGGAATTTGAGATCAGCTTAGGCAACATAGTGAGACCTCATCTCTACAAAAAAAAAAAAAAATCAAAAAATTAGCCGGGAGTAGTGGCACACGCCTGTAGACCCAGCTCCTCGGGATGCTGAAGTGGAAGGATTGCCTGAGCCCAAGAGGTCAAGGCTGTGATGAGCCATGATCATGCCGCTGCACTCCAGCCTGGGTGACAGAGTGGGATCCCAACTCAAAAAAAAAAAAAAGTAAGCTGTTGTGAAACATGAAAAAAATGCTCAGCAAACTACAATGAGACAGCATCTAACACTGGTCAGGATGGCTATCATTAAAAGTCAAAAAGCAACAGGTGCTGGCGAGGATGCAGAGAAAAAGGAACACTTCCATATTTGTTGGGAAGCCAGGTCAACCTTTGCGGAAAGCAGTGTGGCGTTTTCTTAAAGAACTAAAAACTGAGCTTCCATATGACCCAGCAATCCCACTTCTGAGGGTATACCCAGAGGAACATAAATCGCTCTACCAAAAAGACACCTGCACACGTACAAGAGGGCACACTCCAAAAAACAGAATTTTTTAATTAAAAACTGTGTATTTATTCTTATACATTTAAACTTCAGTCACCTTCAATGTACTCATTTGATGCAATACACCTGTCGAGATGCTTTTTCCACTGCTCAAAATAGTTTTTGAACTTGTTAGTTTTTATGCCTCTTAGTGTGTCTAGTGTGTCTGCCATTTTTTTTCACCTCTTCTACAAAATGTTTCCCTTTGAGGACTTTTTTCATTTGGGGAAGCAAAAAAAAGTCACTCAGGACGAGATCTAGTGAATAGGGAAGGTGGGACACGGGTCAAAA
Organism: Carlito syrichta; assembly: GCF_000164805.1. Taxonomy (NCBI): domain Eukaryota; kingdom Metazoa; phylum Chordata; class Mammalia; order Primates; family Tarsiidae; genus Carlito; species Carlito syrichta. Next base: position 151,985 of record NW_007166253.1, read on the forward strand.
ACTGGTGAACCCTCCGGGCAGTGTGGATGGGAAGAACCAGTCACCCGTTTGCCACAACTCAGGATGTTTCTCCCACAAATTGTGAAAAAACTTCTCAAAACTTCCAGATGAAAATTTTGGTGGACTGTTTGATCCAGAGGAACAAATTCCAAGTGTACTAAGAGGGGCCCGCCCTCCAAAAGATAACTCCGTTTTTTGGGGGGGTCCCTCCTCGTATATTTATTGCAGCACTATTCACAATAGCAAAAACATAGAACCAACTCAGATGCTCAGTGAAAGTGTACTGCATAAAGAGAATGTGGTACATATGCACGATGGAATATTACACAGCATAAAGAAGGGCAAAATTATGAATTTCACAGCAACTTGGATGGATTTAGAGTCTATAATACTCAGTGATCTATCACAGAAACAAAAAACTGAATACTGCATCTTCTTACCCATAAGCGGTCCCTGACCACTGGTCACACGAGCACAAAGATGGGACCCACAGACGCTGAACACAACTGAAGGAGAGAGCGATGGAGAAGCTATAAGAGACACACAGCAACACACTGGGTACCAGGTCCACTATCGGGGGAGAGAGGGCCCACTGGAAGCAGAAACCTCACCCACACGCAATTTGCTTATGTAGCAAATCCTCACATGTACCCCACTACTCCAAAATAAAAATAAAGTTAGGCTGTTGTGGAAGAGGCAATTTCCAAAACAGAAGGAGTCACTTGAAAAGCTAACGAGGAAAGAAGGCATTGCACATCTTAGACATCTACTCATGGGTCCAGGGCCATCAAAGCTGGAAACCTGGCAGCTTTCAAACACTTATTTTCACAAGTCATTTGGAGTAGAGCATTCTCACTAGCTCATGTCTAAAATTCTGTCTTTTCTCTTCATGGAGTGGACGTGTTTAAGCAAACTTGACCTTGTGATTCATGTTTTCTAGTCTGTTACATTTATCAAGAAAGAGACCCAGCCTGCTAAAATAATAATAATGATGATGGATTTAAAAAAATAATTCCTGGATGTAATAAAATCACCTCTTCTACAGAGAATTTTACCGTACAAGTTTAAAGTTTGGTGTGTCTGAAGGCCCCGTACCAAGAGCCAAGAGATCTCAGTTCCAGTTACAGGTCTGCCTCACACAGCCAAATGACCTCGAGCAAGTCAGTTCAGCTCTCTGGAATTTGGTTTTCTAGTGGGTGAAATGATAGACCTCGCTGATATATCATTTCCTTCGTGGCCCTCAGTTTTTTATAGTCCTATAATCTATTACATTTTGAAGAATACTCCTTACGAGCCATAAACATGGGAGCCGAGATTCTTCCCTGTCTCATAACTCGACGTCCAGCATGGCCAAGTTCTACGGCTTGCCTCTTTTCAGTGTCTCGCCTGTTGATTTCTTTCTCTCACTCCCTGGTGCCTTCGTCCAAGTTCAGGCTCGTATATCTTTCATAGACTATGGCAAAGCCTCCTCACCAGTCTCCCTGCCTCTTTTTTTCCCTCCTTCCAATAGGTTTCCCCATACTAGGGCCAGAGTGGACTTTCTGACATATACACTCAACCCAGGATTTGTCTATGGTCCCCCATTTAGGCCACAAAACCGAACTACTTGTGATTTGGGGAACACACTACGCTCCCTGTCTTGAAACCATGCCGATTCTGGCTAGATTCTAGAAGAAGCCCTCTTCATACTCTTCCTTCTTCAGTCTCGGCCCTGCTCCCCTTCCCCCGCCCACCACCACCACTCCGTGTCCCTCCTTTAAGTGAGGCCTGCTTGTGACAGCTCCCAGCAGGCTCTGGGGCACCAGTTACCACGTCAATTTGCACAAACATGCATCCTACGAAAATGGTCTACGCAGGCTGCAAGGGTGCAGATCTTCTCATCAGCCCTTAAGACAGCTGCTTGGAATGCCCTAATAGATGCCAAATAGATCCCAATGGTTTGAATGAGGCACATCTTCTGACGGAGGCCAGAAGGCTTGACGTTAAACTCTCTTTACGTTTCTCCATGGATCAAATAAGTGTATTTTTCCCAGAACAGCCTTTTATGTCATTTTTATTCCAAAATCAGCATAGTCTTAATACTTTTACACCAAAATCAGCACAGTCCTGATACTTTTATTTTCTGTAATCAGAAGCATTTATCTTTAAACCTGGTGTAAAGTTAAAGTCTACAAGCATCAGTAAGATATGATCTTAAGAAAATAACCTATCTAAGGTCACAAACGCTGGTTCCTGGCATAGGAACCCAACTCGAGATTTATCCAGTCTTCACAGCGGGGCCACCATTCTTGGCTTTCATGAACAAACCAACTTCATAAACACTGCTCTTCGACTGAGTGTGTACTCTGGGTTTTACTAGACACATGGAGAGAAAAAAGAATCAATATGCCTGATTTTTTTGTTGTTATTGTTTCTGAGTCTCTTTTCTGGGCAGAGTGCTCTGATAAAAGGTAGAGATGCAAAAATCAAACTTTTTCTCATAGAATTATGGCATAGTTCAGGATATGGACATTCCAGCCTGTTTTAAAAACAATGATAAGGTTCTTATTAAGAAGAAATCAATCATTTTCACACAGATTAATTTGTTCTCCCCCTCAACCTGATATATTTGATTTGAAAGTCCTAAGGTCTAGGTGTTCTCTTCTTTTTTTTATTATTTTACTAACTTTCGGGGTACATGTGAAATTTTGTTACATGAATATAATGCACAGTGATCAAATCAGGGTATTGAGGATATCCGTTACCTGAGTGTAATACATCTTTGTTAACTGTAGTCACTCTTGTCTGCTATGTAACACTGAATTGACTCCATTGATCTAACTGTATGTTCTCACTCCTGCACCCTCTTCTTTCCCTTCTCCTCCCTCCTCCTCACTTCCAGTGCCCTTTCTACCATAGGACAGCAGCAATTATCAGAAGACTGGGCAGTTTTGTCACCTTAGCCACAAGTCTCACACTGTCTTGGCACACATACTATTATTGCCAGAACAGCGTTAAGACCATATTTTGGGCCGGGCTCGGTGGTTCAGCCTGTAATCCCAGCGCTTTGGGAGGCTGAGTTGAGTGGATTGCCTGAGCCTGTGGGTTCGAGACCCGCCTGGGCAACTTGGTAAGACCTCATCTCTACAATAAATCAAAAATTAGCCGGGCGTGGTAGCACGCACCCGTAGTTCCAGCTACTTGGAAGGCTGAGGCGGAAGGATCGCCGGAGCCCATCAGGTAGAGGCTGCGGTGGCCAGGAGTGGCCACTGCACTCCAGTCTAGGTGACAGAGAAAGACTCCAACTCAAAAAAAAAAAAAAAGATCATATTTTGTATTCTTTCCATCATGTTTAGCATACTGGAATACTTCTAATGCCAAGTGATGATTTAGTCTCTTAAAGCTTCCTGTTTCTTAGATCTCAAAGGAACTCTCTCAGTCTCTTTATCAAAGCCCTTGTCTTTGCTTCTAACACACACCGGTGTGATTTCTGTTGGTCCTGGGTCTAATGACAATTGTTCCTGTCTGTATCTGGCACGGCTCTTCTGAACCTTTTCTACAAAATTCAACTAACTGTTCACTTATACTGGTCATTCCATGTATTAAAAAAAAAGAGCAGCCGGGCTCGGTGGCTCAGTCTGTAATCCCGCGCCTTTGGGAGGCTGAGGTGAGCGGATTGCCTGAGCCCGCGGGTTCGAGACCCGCCTGAGCAGCGAGACCTCAACTCTACAACAAATCAAAAAATCAGCTGGGCGTGGTAGCGCGTGCCTGTAATTCTGGCTACTCGGAAGGCTGAGGCGGAAGGATTGCTGGAGCCCAGCAGGCGAGGCTGTGGTGGCCGGGAGTGGCCACTGCACTCCAGTCTGGGCGACCGAGTGAGACTCCAACTCAAAAAAAAAAAAAAAGAGTAGGAAACTATAATAAAATTTGATCCTTAATCTCCTTCTTAAATATGAAGCCTCTCCTATCATGGAGGAGAAAGGTTACACAATTTATAAACTTACAGCCTATTCATAATTCCAGCCTATTCATAATCCTATGAGCGATTTATGATTCGATGTTCCAGCTGCTAGCAAGCTGATCAACAGCCAAGCAGATGAAAGAGAGTAGATCTTATTTGTCTAGTATATGTGTAATCAATATGGTCTACATTAGGAAAGCTTTCACTTGATTTGGAGACAAGGACATCGTTTCTACTTCCACCATGGCATAAAAATGTTCAAACTTCTCACAATTGAAATGGAAAATCCTGGTTTTCAGAGCCCAATACCCCATGGAAAGAAGAACAAACAGAAATGGATAGAATTTTCCAAGTAATTATTAGATATGTGGTCACAACATCCAGTCAGAATTCCTAAAGTTAACAAGAAAAATAGTCATTAAGGAAGATCTAACTTTGATGCTTAAGATGTTACTTGGATACCATCCTTACACTCATTTATTATGAGTAAATCTATTGACACACACATGAACAAATGCAAATCTATGACATAAACATACACAATGGATCAAATTTATTTGATCTATTCTGGTGTCTTAAATTCAACACTTCAGCAACAAAAGGCAGCTAGGATGATACCTCTATCTTCCTGCAAGCTTGCTTTTTTGAGCCAGACAAAACTCAGAAATTATTCTCAATGGCTATCACTCAAGTCTAAAAGTGATGAGTCTATCAGTAAGTTCCCTAGCGTGTGCTTCCCAAACTTGTGGGAAGCCACCAAGGAATGCCAGTCAGCATGTCTACTTCTAGCAAGTCACTCATTCCCATCTGAAGGAAGTCATTCAAAAGCCAGGGGGCATAAGCAAAGCACTGAGTGAGAACTGTCTGGAAGCACAGAAGGGATGATTTAGTAACCAAACAAATGATTCACGATGTCTAACATGACCATCATTAAAAGCCACCATCTGAACGTTGAGTCTAAAATGCTGGTTCTTTAAAAAGTCCAACATAACCCCGTTGAAAGGCTTCCACTTTCTTTGTTAATATATTAAAATATATGAATCCCTTGTAGCTAATAACTTAGTACATTAAAGGGATGGAAATAACACATCACTTTAAAATTCTTTAATGTTAATATTAATATTATCCATTCCGTCATGTGCAAACGTTCAGACTGGTCTGTAGATGGCAACAGTCAACAAAGTCTCAACAAAGACATCACCTATTTGACCTCTGTGTAAGGGAAGGACACTACCAACAGTTAGACTTCTATCTTCTGGGGTCCTATATTCATGACCTCATCTATACCTCACAGCAATTCCATGAATGACATCATTTCATCCCAAGCCATGGAAGAAAATGGAGATCCAGAGACATTCAGTATTCTTCTCAAAGCACACCATTAATAAATGTCACAGTCAACATTCAAAGCCTACCATGCTGCCTCCAACTGTGCAGTTAAGTTCTAGAGAAACCAGGAGTGGATGGAAAGACCTAGTCTTCACTGCAGTGACTACTGGGCTGCTGGGAACACCAGCTATGGGGCAGGTGCTGTACTGTCCTCTCTCCTAACAAAAATGTCTAACCTGTCATGGCTCTTGCTCCTAGACAGAGACTCTGAAGCCTTCTTAACAGACTGTACTGGTTAACCATACAGATAGAGTTGGTTCATAAAATAAAACTGACTTTTCCAATCCTGAGTTAAGCACCACAATGACCAGTAATAATGGGGCAGAAATAATTGCTTCTAATCACCTAGTTGGCAGTAATCTTGTCTATGATATCTAGTTACTCTCAACAGAGCCGAAAAAGTCTCTTTTTTTAGAGCAGGTCAACCCACCTGGGCTGAATTTCCATACGGCATAATTTATTATACGAATCATGATTGGAGGAACAAAATAGAGAGAGATGTGAAGCTTCATCTGCAAAAGCTTAGAAGCTAGCCAGAGGAAACCAGCCTTCCACAGGCATTCAAGCTCTTGAAGGGCCACCCAAGGACACTGACACAGTCAATCAAAACATTCCCTTGGAAGCAGCGTTGCCCTAACCACATGAATGGCCCGCTCAAAAATCATTCCAAGGCACTTGGATTCCATTAAACTCCAGCTCTGCTATTCACCTACCAACAATTAACAGGGGCAAGTCTCCTCAAGACCCTAATAAATTTTCTCTGTGTGGCTACAGAAATGGAAATTGTCCACCATCGTTATTTTTACAGTTGTGCTGCTTAAACTGGAGAGGTCTCCGTTTTCGTATCAGTACATGGAAATAATATATACATTATTCCCAGGATGAAGAGAAAGAACACGCGAAAAAATGCCCAAGACCCTGCTAGATTCACAGAAAGCACTCAGGACACATCCCTTTTCCTTCTCTTCCAACTTGGAACTAAATCTTTCCCCGTGGCTGGACTCTGAGAATTCTTCTCCAATAATCCTTCAGATGATCACATGAAAAGATAAGCCTAAAGTCGCTTCAGTAGGTCACTGGGGGCCTTTAAAGAAGCACAATCACCAGACTTCCTATTATTTAAAGGTGTTGGTTGAGTGTGGTACTTCGGGCCTGGAATCCCAGCACTTTGGGAAGCTGAGGTGGGAGGATTGCTTGAGCTCATAAGTTCGAGACCAGCCTAGGTAACACAGCAAGATCTCCTCTCTACAAAAAATATTTTAAAATGACCCAGTATGGTGGTGCATGCCAGTAGTCCTGGAGGCTGAGGTGGAAGGATCGCCTAAGCCCAGGAGGTTGAGGGTGCAGTGAGCCGTGATTGTGCCACTGCACTCCAGCCTGGGCAACAGAGTGAGACTCCAACTCAAAAAAAAAAGTATTATTTCAAGAGTTGAATGAATCGAGAACAGAGAATAAGAAATAGAAGAGGTAGATGAGGGTCAGAAACTCCTTTTCAGGCAGAAGAAGCAAGGATGTTATCTTGAGAAGGTGCTGGACAGGAAGTGCAAGAGGTGACGGCTTTGTCACTTTGTCACTCACACTCAACAGCTCAGGTAAGTGGCTGCTGCCCTCACTGAGTCTGGAATTCCCAGCAAGCACCCATGGTCCCAAGGGACTGTACCATTCATGTCGCTGCAGCCTGGTAGGGTCCGTCATTTTCCTAGTTTATGACAGTTGTGAATAATGGGGCCACTGCAACAAGCATACTGCTCGCCTCTGTGACACCAGCAGGACCCGGTCAGGGCTGCGGAGAGGGAACCACACAGAATAGAATGGAGCTTTCACCACCAGTCATAGGCCAGGCCGATGTCCTGTCTCCTTAATCACAGATGCATGCTCAGGGCTAGAAGTAAGTAGAACCCAAGTCCCCTCCACCCCCATCTCAATGCACCGTCTGGCCATGACACAGGCACACAGCAGATGTCTGCATCTCACCTTGCTGAGCTTCCCAAAAAAACGTGCTTCCTATCTCATCGCATGATGGGTTAGACTGAGACTGCATCATAAGTACCATAGGAAAGAAAAAGAGGGACATGCCTGTGTATCATTCTGAAGACATTGTAAAGTTCTCTGCCCCCGTGGCCACCTAACATTTGGCTAGGTACAGGACGATCCATTCGAAGGCTTGGGGTTGGAGGGGAGGACAGAAGAAGAGAACAGAGCAGGACGGACAGGCATTGATATCTGACATGTTTAAAAGTCACTGCCCACTATTCACAATAGCAAACACATGGAGCCAACCGTGCTACCCATCAAAACTGGACTGGATTAAAAAAATGTGGAACATATAGACAATGGAATATTATGCAGCCATAAAGGACACACTTATGGACTCCGTAGCAGCTTGGATGGATTTAGAGTCTGTAACATGCAGTGATCTATCACAGACACAAAGAACTGAGTACCACAAGTTCTCACTCATAAGCAGACCCTGAACAATTATCATAACACTATAAGAATGGGATTGGCAGTAGCAGGAAACTGGTAGGGGAGGGGACACAAAACATCAATAAGGGTAGACGATCTCAAACCAGGCGAAGTGGGACCAAAGGGAGGCCCAAACTTTACCTGGACGATGACCACTTCTCTGCTCAATCCTGAACTGCACCCCACATCTTTAAAATAAATAAATAAACAAAAGTCACTGCTGACAGACTTGAGCTTGCATTTCCAATTCCAGGAAGTCGAAGTGTTCTGGGGAAGACATGTGAATCACTGGAAAGAAATCTCCCACTTTCTGGCCAGAGGTGACTCCTTCGAGAACCACAAAGTGAGTGAATCATGGCGATTTCATTGCCCTAGCCCCTTTCCATGATCTAAGAACATGGTATTCTGGGCCCCCTCCAGGAACTAGCCAAGGAAAAGGCTGTCTCCTGGATCTGGGCTCCTCTGGGATGCCCCGTCTCAATTCTTTCCCTGGGGTGATTCCAGAAAATGGCAGAGGACGGTGCTGTCCATCGTGACCAGGCCTTGCAGCTAGTGGCCGTCTGTGGCTCAGACAAGAGGCCTGTCTGGATATTTCTCCTGCATGACTGCTATTTTTTTGAAATTCTGAATCCCTGAATATCTGGGTTTGATATTCCACACATCAATTTCTATTCGTAGTTTACAAGACATAACCTACTCATTATTTTGCTGAACAACAGTTTATAAATAACTGGGGAATATTCAGTTTTGCAGGTATATTCTCTCCTGAGCACAGTCACTCCAGCTGTTCCCAGCTACTCAATGACTCCTGCCCTCACTTGATTTCGGTGAGAACAGGCTGGTGAGAAAAAGATATTAGCAATTCAGCAGCTGGGGCAGACTCTTTCTCCGACACCCTTCTCCTACACACATAAGCAGTGTCAGAAATCTCCACAAGGTAGCATCGTCCAAAGGATGCCACTTCTAAAACGTTCCAGATATTTAAACCTCAAGGAAGCCATCTCCCTCGGCAGTGTGACGGCACTCAGAAGCCTGGGTTTGCATCTGAGTTCTGTCACCAACTATGACCTTGACACAGTCCCTTTCTTCTCGAGCCTGTTTTCTGAATTATAAAGTGAAAAGAATGCATACGATGTTCTCTCAGCCCCTCTGGGCTCTGAGTGTCTCCCTAGTTACTTCTCAAGACCACACCTCACAGGTGGCCACGAAATGGTCACCCCTCTCATTCGTAGGCCGGATCATTGGGTGCAATCTCTCACCTGTCAGCTTCCGACTTTTCAGGACACGCCCGTGACACTAAAAGAGTGACACCTGACATGTGGCTTTCCTCCCATCTCTGCTCACAGCCCTCGAACTCCTCAGCACCATGCACGACGAGCCACAGTTCAATTCTATGTGACTCACAACATCCTAAATAATCTCTGACAACAAGTTGTCAGGATCTGGGCACCTTGCATGTTGGACTTACACATTTTTCAGCATCTCTGATTTTAAGGTTAAATTATATATTATATTTTCAAGGCCAAGAATTCTAAAAGGGGAAAAAAAAAACAGTTTCCCCTTCATGCTTTGAGTCCTAACAAAACCTCTGCTTTCTGGTCACCCATGGAGTGGCTGCCCATGTGTAAAACGTGTCATCTGCAGAGCCGTCAGTTTCAAATTCTTCATGGAAACTCCAAGTAGTAAATAGAATGGGATCAAAGCTCTTCTGATTCTCTCAAAATTCATTAAAACTATACACAGTACAAGGTAATTTCTTTGAATCAGACTTGAAATAGAAGCAAAATGACCTCAAAATACTGAAGTGCTGGGCAATGTTATCAATTTATGCTATTTTGTAAGTTTAATTGAATGCTCACAAGAAATTAAATATACACTGGCTAAATTTGTTAATACTGATTTTATATGTCTGACAATACACTGAAGCAGGTTTGTTGTTATAGTTCAACAAATTTACATTTTGATGTAATCAATTATATGATATGTGGTAATCAAGCATTTAATAATAACAATAGGCCAGGCACAGTAGCTCACATCTGTCATCTCAGCACTTTGGGAGGCCAAGGAGGGACTGCTTGAGCCCAGGAGTTTGAGACCAGCCTAGGTAACATAGCAAAACTTTGTGTCAACAGCAACAACAACAACAAAAAATTAGCCAGGTATGGAGGCGTGCGCCTATAGTCCCAGCTACTTGAGAGGCTGAGGTGGAAAGACTGCCTGAGCCTGAGAGGTCAAGGCTGCAGTGACAGTGACTGTGCCACTGTACTCCAGCCTAGGCAATAGAGTAAGACCCTGACTCAAAAAAACTTTTAAAAAATAATAACAATAATAGCCTCTAACACATGGACATGGCTCTGCTGACTGAAACATATTTATTAACCCTCAGAACATCCTATGAGGTGGGCATTTCCTTCTCATTCTACAGATGAGGAGACAGTCCACCAAGCATATGACAGTGCTCACACCAAGAGCTAAGACTCAGTGAACAGCTTGAGTCGAATGTGATGGAAGAAAGTCTTCAGTGGGTCTGTCCAAGTCACACAGAAAGAAGCTGGATCTCACAGGCATGATCACTAGGGTCTTTTCCCTAGGAATTCCCCTGAAGCTTCACGCCCACCCTAGCCCAGACAGCCAACTCCGTGACAGCACCAAGCACAGGGTAAAGTATGACCCTGAGATTTGGAGGCATCTGGGCTTGGAGTCTAGCTGTGCTACCTGCTTGCTCTGTGGCCTTGGCCAAGTTCCTTACCCTCTCTGGTCCTTAGTTTCCTCATCTATAAGGTGACTATAAGAGCCTGATTACTTGGGGTTCTGTAGAAAGGCTAAGATATAATGTGTACAAGTTACCTGACAATGCTGGGTACACAGAAGGAACTCAATAGGGCTAGCTGCGATTCATTTAAGATTTCTGATCTTCTCCCATATGTCTATGTGGGACCCTGGTTTCCCCTGGATTGTTGTCTAAGACTGAAAGGGTTTAACAGCTGATGCAAGGAAGCAGAGTTTGCAAGGAAGCAGACATTAACAAAATGTCATCAAAAATCAACTTCCCTATCAATTACACATAAGTGAGAAGCAGACTGATAAATCCAACGACATAAAAAATCCACAATTTTGGCATGGCCTAAAAAGAAACAAACAAACAAACAAACAAATAATCCCAAAGCGCTGGGATTACAGGTGTGAGCCACCGTGCAATAAAGAGACTCTTGACACAGATACAAGTAGAACTCTGGGAAACCCACAGTGAGATTCCTGGGGCTGTAAAAGCAAAGATCGGGTGCAGAGTGCATTGGAAGAATACAAATGACCCTTAGGGACCCTGCAGGAGAAGATGGGGGACAGACACCCTGCCTGTCCTTCCTCTACCCTCCCATCTCCCAGAAGAAAAGGGAGCCACTGCCTGGGGACCCAGAGAGGGCGTTCCCAACACCCGTGCTGCTCAGCGCCATTTTCTGACTGTTGAAGAATGTTTGTGGGTCTGGCCCTCTCTTTCATTCCGCGTGAAGAAAAATACAAGAAGTTGTCCATCTAAGTAAAGTAGGATAACTCAGCCGGGCTAGGTGGCTCAGCCTGTAATCCCGCGCCTTTGGGAGGCTGAGGTGAGTGGACTGTCTGAGCTCGCGGGTTCGAGACCCGCCTGGGCAGGCGAGACCTC
>NW_007166253.1:163495-229694 GCF_000164805.1 Carlito syrichta
AAAAAATCCAGCCGGGCATGGTAGCGCATGCCTGTAATTCCGGCTACTTGGAAGGATCGCCAGAGCCCAGCAGGTTGAGGCTGCGGTGGCCAGGAGCAGCCACTGCACTCCAGTCTGGGCTTCAGAGTGAGACTTCAACTCAAAAAAAAAAAAAAAAGTAAGATAACTCTGGGAACTGGCAAGAGACCAGCAAATTCAAACATGCATTCAAAAAACCACACCCTCCTCATTTACTCTAAAACTCCTTTAAGTTTTAAATTGGCTTTTGACTTCCCCCCAGTGAGGGGATTTAAGTCCTTATGGCTGAGACGTTCAACGCTGAACAGGACGTGTGTTACAGGTTGCAACCAGGCCCCAGACCATTCTAAGGCACGCGGGCGGGCGCTCCATTCAGTTTCCTTTGAAAGAGAAACACAGCCTCCAACCTCGTGGGCCCAGCCCAGCTCCAACCTTTTATCCCGCTCCAGACAAGCTGTGCTTCCTTTGGGCCACCATGGAGTCATTCTGTTTCTGGCCAAGTTCTTCTGGGAACTTTGATTTTAAAAACTAAGCAAGAAAAATACAGAGTCATCTGTAAGCCTGTGAGATGTTTCAGGCCAATCGTTTTCTGACCTGACTTATCAGGTCGATGATACATCACCACGCAATATATCACTGGAGTTGGGCAAAGTCATCCTTTGATCCCCAGTGTAAAGCAGAGCCAACCAAAGTACAAAAGGGAACACACTGTGCATACTTGGAAATCACAGTAAATATTTTCAGAGTAAAACATAATAAAGATAGGCTAATCCCATTTACATGCTGTCTTTCTCCTCCAAAATGGGTTTTTAGATAAGACAACATCATAGAGCTCTAGGGCGACAGGGAAAACTCACCTCCTCTTATAAATGAAGAAATTAAGACTTAAAAACAAGCTGTGGTCAAGTGACAGGACCAGGTCTCCCAGGCCAGGCGTGGTGGTTCACGCCTGTAATCCCAGCACTTTGGGAGGCTGAAACAGGAGGATTATTTGAGCCCAGGAGTGCAAGACCAGACTAGGCAACATAGCAAGATCTCGTCTCTACAAAAAAAATTAAAAAGTTAGCCAAGCGTGGTGTGTGCCCATAGTTCCAGTTACTGGGGAAGCTGAGGTGGGAGGAGTGCCCAAGCCCAGGAGGTCGAGGCTGCAGTGAGCCAAGATCGTGCTACTACATGCCAGCCTGGGCAACAGAGGGAGACCCTGACAAAAAAATAATAATAAAAAGTAAAGAGCTCAGGTTTCGCAAAAGACTCACAGCCAATATCAGCTGGAGATAATGCTGTAAAATAAGTATTTAACTCGATACGTGGAAATCTCAGATTTTAAAAATACAATTTCAACAGACAAATTCAAAACTAGGTGCAGGACTTGAGCAGACATGTCTCCAAAGAAGTTGCACAAATGGCCAATAAGCACACGAAAAGGGTCCAGCATCAACACTCATTTGCAAAATGCAAATAAAGCCCATGAGATATCGCTTCACACCACCAGGATGACTGTGACTTTTAAAAAAAGGGAAAATAACAAGTGTTGCTGAAGACGAGGAGAAAGTGGACCCTCCCGTGCTGTTGGGGGAATGTAGGATGGACTGCCTCTGCGGAAGAACCTGGCAGCATTAAAGAAAGTAGACACAGGATTACCACATGACCAAGCAATTCCACTTCTGGGTATACAAGGGGGACCCCCAAAAAATCCCAAAATTATCTTTTGGAGAGCAGGCCCCTTGTAGTCCAGGCTTCCTCTGCTGGGTGAATGTTCTAGGAACCCATTGGCCTCAATGGACCAGCAGCTGTTGTAAGAGACTGCTTTGGCTTTAGTGAATTTTTTTGGAGATTCTTTCAATGTGTTTGTTCATTTCATGATGGGTGATTTACAAGCGCACCTGCCCGCACTGCGTTGAATGTTCGGCAGTTTTTAACCAAAACCAGAATGACCCCCATGTCCCACCCTCCCTATTCACCCAATCTTATCCCAATCTTTTGGGGTTTCCCCAGATGAAAGAAGTCTTCAAGGGAAACATTTTGCCAATGAGAAAGAGGTGAAACAAAAGACAGCAGACGCACTGAAAGGCGTCAAAATGGATACGTTCAAAAACTGGTCTGAACAGTGGAAAAAAGTGCCTCAATAGGCGTATTGAGGCTGGGCTCAGGGTCTCAGCCTGTAATCCCAGCATTTTGGGAGGCCGAGGCGAGTGGATTGCCTGAGCCTGCGGGTTTGAGACCAGCCAGGCAACTTGGCGAGACTTCATCTCTACAATAAGTCAAAAATTAGCCAGGCATGGTAGCGTGCGCCTGTAGTTCCAGCTACTTAGAAGGTTGAGGCGGAAGGATCGCTGGAGCCCAGCAGGTTGACACTGGGGTGGCTGTGAGTGTGCCACTGCACTGCAGCCTGGACAATGGAGTGAGAGACTCCAACTCAAAAAAAAAAAAAGTGCATTGCGTCAATCGGAGCGTACTTTGAAGGAGACAGACGTTTAAATGTGGAAGAATAAATGCACAATTTTTCATAAATAAATTTCGGCTTTCTGGGCCCCCTCAGATGCTCCTAAAATTCAAAACAAGGGCTCAAACAGATGCTTGTACACCAATACTCAGAGTAACATTATTTACAGTCACCAAAAGGTGGAACCAAGCCAAGTGTGCATCAACACATGAGTGGATCAACACAATGTGGTCTGCCATGCAACAGAACACTATTTAGCCCTAAAAGAAAGGACATTCTCATGCAGGCTACAGTATGAATGAACCCTGAAAACATACGAAGTGAAATAAGCTAGCCACAGAAAGACACGTCCCAGGATACTCAAATTCATAGAGACCAGAAGTAGATCAGAGATTCCCAGATGCTGGGGGCAAGAGGACGGGGGAACTGTCGTGGAATGGATAGAGAGTTTCTCTTTGGGATGAGGATGAGTCCCGGACATGGCAGTGGGGAGGGCTGTACAGCACCATAAACATACTCAATGCTGCTGAAACAGATGCTTCAAGTAGAGTGATACACTGTATATTATGTTTTACTGCCACTAAAGGAAAAGCAGGTACAATTGGGGGAAAAAAACTCAGTCATGTAAATTACATATTCAGTGTCCTCAGGAAGATCAATCATAGATAATCCCAGACTGATGGGATTAGGAGCAGGTGTCCCGTTCAAGCAAAACGCACAAAAGAAGCAACTGTGAAAATTCCAAGTGTTCTGGGCAAGATGGCCAAGACAGGGGAACTGTTGTAAGAGTTTCTGGGCAGGTGAGGGGAACGTCTTTGCTTGCTAGGACGTCTAGGACCGTCTCTCCATCCCAAAGTGGATGCCTTACAAGCATGATATACACCGTGGTCCAGTCAACCTAGAGTGTTTTGACCACAAAGAAGTCTTTGCTTTTTTTTGCAACAAGTTAAATAATATGTCAGACTTCTAACGGTTGGATAGAGTTTTCTTTCCAACTTGGCATAACGACCCTTCAAAAGACACGAGCACCGATGTGTGACTTAGAGCTCACAAACCCGCAGCCTCCCGAGGTGCTCTGCTGACTTCAACCCGTGAGGACAGTGTTGTTCAAATAAATATGCTCAGCATTCGCACCTTGTCCAACAGCACCACTCAGACACGCAGCAAGGAGAATCCACAGGGGCAACAGTTAGGGTTGAGAACTGACTTCCATCCCTGATCGCTTCTAAGCTGTGCAAAAAACACCTCACGTGCTAAGTGGCTTCTCCTTCATTACTTCTTGCTTCTGTTTCCAGAGAATCTTCAGAAGGAAGGCCAATGACATCCCAAACCGTCTCAAGCTTCATACCATGCTGAAATGCAGCATGGTCATCTCACATAACTTTGTGAAATGTAAACCAAGCCTCCAGAAGCCTGGGTCCAGTTGATTAGGCTGTACATGAGCAAGGATGGCTGGGAAGGCAAACCGTGAGACTGTGCCCAGTCCCATCACCAAAAAGAGAACATATGTGACAAAATGCTGGAGGTTTCGTCTAGAGTCTTGAGATGAAGAGGGAGGGTTTTCCAGGGATCGGGACAAAACATCAGAGAGACGGTCTAAGATGTTATCTGATAGGGAAAAAATGGCAATGCTCAGAGCAGGGTTTTTCAAGGTCGGGTCTGATGTTATGGACAAGTGGGGCCCAAATGATTCTTTGCTGTGGGCTGTCCTACCCACCATAGGATGTGTAACAGCACCCCCGGCCTCTGCCCACGAGCATCCTCTAGTTTGGGCAGCCAAAATGTCTCTTGGTGTGGCCAAATCTCTCTCCTTGGGCCAGGGGAGGGAATCTGCCCCAGCTGAGAACCATCAGAAAGACAGACAGCTTTTCCCTTTCCATCAGAAGGAGCTGAGCGTGCATCCACTATGGATATGCCAGGTGGATCGGGCAGAACAGCGGGGACTCAGAGTCAAGCCCCAGACCACGTGGGAAACAGGCAGAGGCCAGAAAGAGAAGGAAACGTCATGAGGTTGTGGTGACGCAGGAAGGGAAAGTGACAGCCTTGCCACACCAGCGGATGAATTCCTCTTCACTCTATTTTCTGATCACTCAGTTTTTCTCTGCTCCAAGTGCTCTCAAGCATCATGCTCCTGAGTAAGAGTCAAGGCACTTCAGGTAGGCAAGTCCAGCGCAGAGGTCAGGTGTTATCAGAAAGGATGATGGCAGAATGACAGGTGCGAACTCACTGGCATCATTCGAGTGATTCACTGGCATATTCTCTTATTAAAGATTGTGTTTTTGAGCATCACCAAAGTGTTTAAAACTAATCACAAACAGGACTTAACTAGAATAAGGCTGAATCTATGCAGACATATCTCCCCTTCTGCCTCTCCTGGAAGAACAACCAGCTATCTGTCCTAAGACGAGGAAGCCAAGAGTGTCATCTTTGCATGTAAGAACACACTATGGGCAGTTGGTAAGGTTTTCTTGAGACACGGTGCGGACCACGGAAGGGAACTTTTGTCTCAGGGTCTGGGCTCCATCCCAAAGCTGAGGATGAGGAAGCAATGGTCAATTACTCCCTAGGATGCTAGAACCAGCTTGTGCCATCGGAGCAGAGAAGGCAAACATTCTCCAGCAGAAAGCTCGACACATACCCCCTCAGAATTCAGGGGACACGGTGAACAGACAGACTTTCCTACTATTCTGAAGGCAGGTGGCAGCCAGAGCAAGCTGAGATAGCAGGCTGCATTAGGAAGACAGGCTGCACCCCAGCATTTAACATGGCAGTGACGCACGAGCTCCCCGCAGGGTAGAGCCTTCCTGGGTGACCATGCCCGAGAGGCTATCTGGAAGGGGAGGAAACCTCAGCTTTAAGAAGGACAGGAACTGAGGTGAGAGCTGAAAAAGGTGGACATATTTCGAACACATGGTTGAATCTCTTTTGACATTTATAAATCATTTCCTAATACAAGATCAGGTTCCATAGGAACTCAATAAATAAATATCATTAATTCATGATAATCATACATCTTTGTGAAACCATTACTTACTGTGGATGAATAATAGTTGAGACCTCTGTGACTCAAATTGTGATTGGGTGGGCAGCATCCCCTGGGAGCTGGCTAGAAATGCAGGCTCAGGCCTATCCAGACCTTCTGAATCAGACCCTTCTTTTTTACTTTTTATTTATTTTTCTTTTTATTTTTTGAGTTGGAGTCTCACTCCGTCGCCCAGACTGGAGTGCAATGGCACGCTTCCGACCGCCACGGCCTTTGACCTGCTGGGCTCTGGCGATCCTTTCGCCTCAGCCTTCCAAGTAGCTGGAACTATAGGCGCACGCTACCACGCCCAGCTAATTTTTGATTTATTGTAGAGATGAGGTCTTGCCAAGTTGCTCAGGCAGATCTCAAACCTGCGGGCTCAGGCAATCCACTCACCTCGGCCTCCCAAAGTGCTGGGATGACAGGCTGAGCCACTAAACACGAACCAGACCCTTCTTAAAATCAGATTTTAAGAAGATCTACCAAGGTGATTCCTATGGATATTCAAGGGTGATGAGCACTATCTTCTATGACAGGTAAATCCACCTCTCTTTTCAGAGGCTTCCCTGAGTCACTGATAACCTCTGGCAAATACACACCAGTAGCCGGGCTCGGTGGCTCAGCCTGTAATCCTGTGCCTTGGGAGGCTGAGGTGAGTGGATTGCCTGAGCCCGCGGGTTCGAGACCCCCCTGGGCAGCAAGACCTCATCTCTACAATAAATAAAAAAAAATCAGCCGAGCGTGGTAGTGCATGCATGTAATTCTGGCTACTTAGAAGGCTGTGGTGGAAGGATTGCCGGAGCCCAGCAGGTCGAGGCTGTGGTGGCCGGGAGCAGTCACTGCACTCTAGTCTGGGCAACAGAGTGAGACTCCAACTCAAAAAAAAAACACACAAGTAGCTACAATTACATCTCCATGATCAGTGAGGAATCATACTCTAAATGACCCAAAGGGACAACCGTGGCAGACATGCATGTCCAGGCTGCAAACACTGGAGACTGCCAGCCTTGACCCTGCCCATGCCTGCCTGGGGTGTGTCGGTGCACTTCCACACCGACTTCTTCTCAACGGGTTGTGATTTGTGAATGAGGATGAAAGAAACCATTCACCAGCCACTACCAAAGTGTCACGTTTTCGTGTCTAGATTTTGTTTTGAGGGAAAGAAGAGCGACGCCTGATTAGACCAGGCCCCAGTTCAGCGGCTGCTGTGGCTGCCTGACCAAGTATTCCCAACTCAGCTATCATCAGAGCAGAACCAATTTCAAATAACCAGCTAAAACCGAGCCCAAACGCTCCATCCCACCCCGGTTTCTAGGACTGACTCTGAGACAAATTGGATACTATGAGTCCCTGGTGCAATATGTTTTTAAGAGTTGATTTCCTTAAATGAGATCCCTCAGAAGTCCGAAACATTCAAGTAACTGCCAGGTAAAAAGAAATACTTCTGGCAGAAAACGCTCTCTAATATGATGGAGTTTGACAGAAGGGAAATGATAATTACTGTGTGAACAGCAGAGTCAGGAGTCTTTGACCAAATAAGGCTATGATTTTTGCAATAAGCGTATTTCAATAAAGGGATATTTTCAGCCTAAAGACTAGCTTCTTTCTGGAAAATGGTAGGATAGAAAGTAAATTTTGTTTCATGCTAATACATCTATTACCCAGTACACAATCCTGGCACAGATATTATGTGTTGTTGTTATTTTCCTCTTCCACTCAACCTCATGGGATGCTCGGCTGTTTCTAATTACCCTCTGTGTACACCCAATAAAACAGCTGGCTCGAGACATTATTAATACCACGAGAAGAGCCAAAGACACATAAATCACCCTTTCTTCAGAAAGGGACCAGGCAGTGGCAGAAGGCGACATATTCTAACCCTGCTAAATAAGACTAGCTAAGAACGTTCCAGAGCACTTCCTCACTTGCCAGGAAAAGGGCCGTGGTCTGCTTCCCTCACTGTGGAAGACTTCAACGTCAAGTTTCCCTGATGAAAACCAGGGTGAGTTTCTGCACTAAGAAAACTTAGGAAGTCCCATGATCCAGGACCTATTCTTATTGAATCTGAAGGGCTCTGAAGCTTGGTCTCGGAGCACACAAATCCCTCATTCCTGCCTAAAGTTGTTTTTGTCCCCCAACAAAAGCCAACACTGCAGTCATGCCAATTTTTCAGCAGTTCTTGCACGAGTCTATATTCAAGATAATGAAGTGGACATGGCAGCCATTCCTGAAGCCCGTGCCTTTCAAACTAAACGGAAAATCAAACTTTCACATGTGCCTCCGTGACGGCATTGCCTGAAATTGACAACGCAGGGGCACCTGGCTCTTCTGATCCTCTTTATTTGTGATATAAGTTAGGAGAATGAATCGCACACAAATTTCCCCACCAACTCTGCCCTTTCCCATTTGGTAGCTATTTTATTTTCTTGGATTGTTTAGCACCAAGATGGCTGTGAGGCTGCCCTCAAAAACATTTTCACATCATTTGTGATGTGAGCCCCAGGTTTGCCATTACTCTCTACTAATTATTCTTTTTCTGCTTGGAAAAACACGACGTGTACACCTGGAGAGTGAAAGTTTGATACAAACATCCCACTTTTATGCTTTAGGTACAAAATTGAGCTCAGCGCATATGTCAGTAAATACTGTGAGAATACGCTGTATCACATTGGTGTGATCACCATATCTATTTCACATCCGGCTTTCTTAAATGGACTCTGACCTAGGGCACAGAAGTAAATGACACAACTTACGGCACAGTGAACAGCATGAAGGAGGATCCCATGTGACAATTATATGTCACTGGAGATACCCCCATCTATTCTGGATGATGACTTTTCTTCCTGACCACAGCTTTTGGCTCCAAAATGCACTACACTGTTTAAATGCTTTCAGCTTCCCCAGCAGGCTTGACAACATGCAAAAGCTTCCTGTATAAGCAGGCCACTCCTCAAGGCAGAGAGGACACGGTGCGACAATGCCATCCCCGCTGTTGGGAACAATACCTGATGTCCTTTTGTGCAAATCTAACCTGTCCAGGGCAAGCTTAAATGTGAACAAGTACCGAGTCCTCTGTACACTCGTACTGGAATACAAAGTTGAAGGAGTCAAAGAAACATCTTTCCACGTCCTTCTTGATGCCACTGTGCTGTTGGGATGGTTCAATAAAGGAGTTGCTGCCTTTGGGGTACAGAGGCAGTATGTCCCATCTAAGGTTCCAAGAGACATAACCACAGTCCCCTCGGCCTCCAACTCCAGAGCAAAAGACAGGGCTTGAGAATTAGAAGAAAAAGACACAGGTCTTCAAGTCGACCCAAGGAGCCCACAGGCACCTTCTGCCTGCTCCTCTCTCATGAGCCTCAGAATAGCTCTCCAGGGAAGGCCGGGCATCAGACAATTCATTTTGCCAGCAGAGAAGTCGAGAAGCAGAGAGGTGAGACCGCCACGCGGCCCTGGAGCCAGCCAATGGGATACCTGAGCTAGACAACCGAGTATCGAGGGACCCGGCAATGACTCGAGGTATAAGAGGAAGGAGAAAAACAGCCCAGGCAGAAAGGCATGAAATGGAACTTAAGATCCTTCCTTAAAAGCATGGCAGAGTTTAGCCATAAGCAGGAACAGCTGTACAAAAGGTAGGACAATCAAGTAACACTTTGCCCCCATTGAAAGTACAGCACAGTCAGCATCAAGAACTCCAAACTCCATGCAAAGCGTTCCAGAAGTCCTTTTTCCTACATCCTGTG
Organism: Carlito syrichta; assembly: GCF_000164805.1. NCBI lineage: Eukaryota > Metazoa > Chordata > Mammalia > Primates > Tarsiidae > Carlito > Carlito syrichta. The sequence continues at coordinate 172,725 of NW_007166253.1, forward strand.
GTCAGCGAATATCCTCTTCCCTGACTCCTGAACGCTACACAGACTTCTCAGTTGATTCCGTTCCTTCTGTGACTGTGCTTGCCTGAGGATTCACAGTGACACCATATGAGAGATTGTCTGTGCTCCCAGTACCTGGGCACCCACCTGGACCACTTACAGTCAACACAATGAATGCAGCATCTCCAAATAGAGGCCCTGTACCCACACTGGAGACGCCAAGATGGAGCAGACAGGTCCTTGTTCCCAAGTGGTCCAGACTGCAGCAGAAGAAACAGACGGCTAACAAGGGAAGACAGGCTTTGTACCAGGGTCATCACCTGGCTGTGTCCCAAAAAAGGAGCAGCGTGCATAGAGGCAGCCAGGGGGCCTGGATTCCTGGGAGACCTTTGGTGTCCCTGGAGGCTGGGTCTGGCAGATGTAAAGGACTGGAGACAGAAGAAAGGACCCAGGCCAAAGGAAGCGGGGGGGGGCCAGACAGCGGCCCACCCTGGGGCCCTGCAGGCTATGAGAAACCTTCGAAAATTTTCCAAAGATCACCCCACTTGCTGAAGCCAGCAGACTAGGAATCATATACACATGTTGTGACACCATGTTCCAGACTCCAGGGAATGCTGAAAGGTCATTTATCCCAGGCTGGCCTCGCGTAACCCTTTAAGGAACCCCAATTCCTCAGATGATACAGAACAGACACAGCTTAAGGGGAACAGCTGATCACATGTGCCTCTCTCTTAGACACAGCAAACCACTGAACCTTTGACCTAAGGTTCAATCTTTTTTTTAAGGTTAAAAAAACTGTATTGGAAAGTCTAAAATGATTGTGGTAAATGGAACAGCTAGGTCGTACAGGAACAGTTTTTAAAAACCGTCCTGGCTACATACATCCCTTCTTATGCATCCACCTGGATGCCCCTCATCACTTCTACGCAGGCATCTTCCTCAACAAAACCGGGCCACATTCCCCCCACAAACCTCTTGGGGTTAACCTACTCTCTCTCCTTGTTTCAAGTGACCCCTGGGATGACCTTTCTCTGCAACCCTCCTCTACCCAGGATCCTGCCCTACACACACACACATACACACACACACACACACACATACATGCACACAAGCATCCTACACCTCCACTCCCAAGCAGGAACCAATTTTGTTTCCCTTCATTAAAAACAAGTGTCATCCCCAAATCACGTGAGCTGCCTTATATAAAAGAACAGGGGAGAAAGGTGACACTGCCTTTTTGGTTACTTTTTTTTTTTTCAGTTGGAGTCTCACTCTGTTACCCAGACTGGAGTGCAGTGGCCACTCCTGGCCACTGCAGCCTCGACCTGCTGGGCTCCGGCGATCCTTCTGTACTCATTTTTAGGTCTAAGCCCATTGAGTCTGCAGTCACCCTGGGACCTTTTCTCACTCAGAGGACAAGGTGTGCCCGCTTTGTTCCTCGGTGTCAAATCTCTTTATCTATTGTATTCATGAGATTCCCTGATACAATACCAGCTGATGAAGTCTAACCTGTGACGACAGGTAGGAAAAGGATGCTGTCTCCTGACATCAGCTTCTTGGAGGCACTCCACAGTTTAGACAAAACGAAAAGCACATCACACGTCACATAGTCAGAGACCGTGTCCCAGAGCTCACTTCCCACTTCCTCGGGTCTCTGCCCAAATGTCACCTCCCCAGAGCACCCTCCCAGGGCTGCCAAAGACAACACACCCATTCTCTAGCACTCTCCCAACTGCCCCTTCCCTCATGGTTCTGACCATGACCTGACCTCACACCATACACGATGGTGCTCACAGGGTGTTTTGGTGGTCTATAGCAGACAGTAGTTTATCACAGACCATTTTTAATTTATTTTTCTTTGAGTTGGAATCTTACTCCATCACCCAGGTTAGAGTGCAGTGGCATGCTCACGGTCACCCCACTGTTGATCTGCTGGGCTCTGGAGATCCTTGGGCCTCAGCCTCCCAAGTAGCTGAAACTACAGGGGTATGCTACCATGCCCGGCTCATTTTTTGATTCATTGTAGAGATGAGGTCTTGCCAAATTGCCCAGGCTGGTCTCAAACTCGTGGACTCAGGCAATCCTCTCACCTCGGCCTCACAAAGTGCTGAGATTACAGGCTTGAGCCACCGTGCCCAGTCTTGATTTTATTTTTAATTGCGTTAAAATACATGGACCATAAGCTTCACCATCTGAGCCATGTTTCAGTGTACAGTTCAGGAGTGCTAAGTATATTCACAGTGCTGTGCACCCAATCCCCCCAATTTTTCATCTTACAAAACCGAAACTCTACGCACCTTATACCACAGCTGCCATTCCATCCCTTGAGTCCCTGGCGACCACCACCTTCCTTCACTATGAATCTGGCTATTCTAGGAAGCTCCCGTACATGGAATCAGATGGGATCTGTCTTTTCTGTGACGTCCTCAGGGGACATTCACGTTGTTACCATGTTTTTTGTTTTATTTTTACTGTTGGAGAAGGAAGGCATGGACTTTGTCTATTTTGTTCACTGCCTAACCCAATCCCTGGTACATAGTATGTGCTCAATAAATATCTGCTGAATGAATGAATGCTCCTAATACCAGCCTTTGTGGGTACACTGCAGCTTACAGAGAATAAAAAAGGAAATGTTCTACATTTATTCAGCATAAGAAAATAAAGTGATTTGCTAAGACTAAGTATATTTGGAAGTCATTTCTTTGACAAGTTCTTGGCATTCAAATTGCCCAAATGAAAAGCAACCACTTTCTTTTAGATTATACAGAATCCTCTTCAAAAAAGGAAGATATGCCTTGTTCAGTGCATTAAGGGGGAAATACATTCACCAGTTCATCAAAGAATGACATGCTGGTATTTTTGTTCATTTCTGTGCTGGATAAACACCAGGGGGCCCAGGGCCAGGCACAGTGGCTGGCACCTATTATCCCAACACTTTGGGAGGCACAGGCGAGAGGATTGCTTGAGCCAAGAGTTCAAGACCAGCACAGGCAACATAGAGAGACCTCATCACTACAAAAAAAAAAGAAAATCAAAAAATTAGCCAGGCATGGTGGCATGTGCCTGTAGTCCCAGGTACTTGGAAAGCTGAGGCAGGAGGATTGTCTAGTCCGTGGAGGTTGAGGCTGTTATGAACTGTGATTGTGCCACTACCCTCCAGCCTGGGTGACAGAGTGAGACCCCAACTCAAAAGACAAACAAACAGGAAAAAAAAAAGTACAGGATCTAAACAACAACAAGCGGCCAAGGACAAAAGACTCAGTGACTGAACTAAGTTGCCAGAAAAAACCCTAAATGGTTCCCCACCCTTGAGCAGTTTTGTGGGTTAATTTAACACCTCAACAAGAGGACATTTCCCCCCACCTTGGGAGAAGATGTATCATGAGCTTGGCAACACAGCAGCTTTGAGCCCTCATCAAAGCACCGCAGGAAGAAGTAGTTTGGAACAACAGGTGGCAAGGCTTTCAGCATAGAGAACCAGACAAACCCCAGGACAGCTGAAGGAGGCTGGAGGCTGTCACTGACTACTGAGCCTCTTAAAACACGAGCACCCTACCTAAAAAACCTCTCTCTCTCTTTTCCAAAATAAAAAACACCAACTTCTCCTTTTCAGACAATGTAGTTCTGAAAGAGTCAAATCCAAATTCCCGAGCTTGGAATTTCAAGGTGCCCACAGCTGGGTCCCAGGCTACCTTCCCACACTTGCTGTCCTCCGTGATGGCCTTGCATGTGGCCTACAGGTAAATGAAATGACTCCCAGTTCCCAGAAGCCACCTCGGCCTTCTCGCCTCCATGCCTGATTCTGATGGACACATTCTTCCCTCCCACACCAGCCTCTCTCTCTCTCCACTCCTCCTCCATTTTTCTTTCGGAGCATGCCAACATTTCAAGGGCTACTGCTCCCTCCAGCCACCCTCAGGCAAGGTGTGTCTATCTCCTCGGCCCCCCAGGGAGATAACACATTTAGGAGTTGAGATAGCATGGTGAGCTCAATGCCGCTGCCACCCCTTTTCTCTCTAAGTATCCTCCCTTGGGGAAAAGTGTTTGCTCTCCTCTCTGGGCTCTGACTAGGAGCTTCTTAACTTGGGGTGTTTTACACATTCTCATCTCCTCCACAAACCACATGCCCTTAGAGGGCAATTTTAAGGATTTGCTTATCTTGGAAAATCTCCTGCTGCGTTTTAGACACAATCACTTAATACGTGGTCGTAGGCCACTAAAGTCTTGCTACCCATGCCTGCCAATTATGGATACTACCACTTACCTCTCATGGGCAGTAAGCATCAAATAAAATAATGCATAGGAACATACTTCTTGAATTATCAAATGCTCTTATTCTTTTCTTTTTTGTCGCCCAGTGGCATGATCATAGCTTACCGCAGACTCAAACTCCTAGGCTCGAGCAATCTTTTTGCCTCAACCTCCCAAACAGATGGAATGACAGGTCTGTGCCACCATGTCCGGCTAATTTTTTTATTTTTTATTTTGTAGAGATGGGGTTTTTGCTATGCTGCCCACACTGGCCTCAAACTCCTGGCCTCAAGCGATTCTCTCACTCTGCCTTCCAAAGTGCTGGGATTACAGGCGTGAGCCATCACACCTGTCCTATCCAATCCTTTTTTAAAAGTATCCAATTGGTGCTAATGCAACATGAGTCTTTCGTGACTCCTCAGAGAAAGCAGAATCGTATAAGCCAAATGTGATATTTTAGCAGGCATGTCTGCTTCTCAACATCTCTGCAAGTAAGTTATGCCAAGTGACAGTGTTCTTGCCTTTGAAATATTCTAGTCGTAACAACATGAGTTCATACGTTCTCCATGTCAGAGGAACTTGAAACTTTATAAACAACCTAAAAATCCCAGAAGTTTACATTCATTATATCCCTATAAAATGTTAAGAATCCATTAAAACAACAACGGTGAACTTGCTGGTTCACCCAACAAGAGATATTGGTTCTGTGTTTTAAGAAGGCAGAGACAAGGAGAACAAGAAGGCAGAACTCAGACAGCTGCAAAAAAAAAAAAAGGGCAGGGGGGGCAGGTATGGTGGCTCATGCCTGTCATCCCAGCACTTTGGAAGGCGGAGACGAGAGGACTGCCTGAGTCTAGGGGTTCAAGATCACTCTGGGCAACTTGGCGAGACCCTGTCTCTACAAGAAATCAAAAAGAGTAGCTGGGTGTGGTGGTGCACCCCTGTGGTTCCAGCTACTTGGAAGGTTGAAGTGGTAGAATCGCCTGAGCAAAGTAGGTTGAGGCTACAGTGGCCGTGAGCATGCCACTGCACTCCAGACTGGGTGATAGAATGAGACTCCTACTAAAAAAAAAAAAAGGGCATTATAGGCCAGGCGCAGTGGCTCATGTCTGTAATCCCAAGGCAGAGGGATTGCTTGAGGCCAGGAGTTTGAGACCAGCCTGGGCAACATAGCAAGACCTCATCCCGGCCCAAAAAAAAAAAAAAAAAATTAGCCAACATGTTGGTGAGTGCCTATAGTCCCAGATACTTGGGAGGCTGAGGTGGAAGGATCTCCTGAGCCCAGGAGGTCGAGGTTACGGTGAGCTGTGATCATGCCACTGTACACTGGGCAACAGAATGAGAACTCGACTCAAAAGAAAAAGTCATTATAATTAGAAATTTGCTTTACAGGCAACACCATTTAATGTAAATATTTGTGTTACCGGAACAATATCCATTGGAAAAATTGAGTTTATTCTAGAATCTCAGAGTACTTACCTCAGACAGCATCTCCATTAGGAGATGCCACTTTTGGAGCCCCAGGAGAGGGAGATTATACTTCTTATTTCTCCCACTGAATACTCAGGCACAGAGACGATGAGCTTAACAGTCATGCAAAAAGTACCTGCCGCCTCTCATACCCGCGCAGCCTGACTTACAGTCACCACAGATCGAAGACTAACAGGGAAGAAGCATAAATGAAGGAGGGAGCTATCCCACGAGCTCACAAAAGACCTCCCTTGACCTAACTATTAGCACCTGCACTTTATGGACAGGGTGAGTTGGGATCACAGATGGGGTGAGTTGGGACCACAGTGCCAAGACCTGCCTGATGGCTGGAATGAAGTCAGGATTCAAACCCAGGTCTGTGAGACTCTCAGATGCCTTCTCTGTTATACCATCCGGCCTTTCCATAAGACCCAACTCCATGAGGTCCTTTACCTTGTCCCCCTGCTACCCCAGGGAGGTTAAGTGAACAGGTGACACAGTAGACCTGTGTTCTGGTCTCAGCAAACTGACCTGCCATGTAACCAAGGCAGGCTCACTTAATGCCCTGTACCTAAGTTTCCTTATGAAAAAACGGTGACGCTAATATCTGCTCCCCTTCCTTCAAATAAATGTAAGTCACAATGCAGATACTGAAAGTTATTTCTGTTGTTCCGGTGATCAAAATGGATGGCTTAATTGGGCTGCCTCAACTGTGAAGTCTACATGGTTTTCCTTGTATTGTTTTGACTCCTTGGAACAAGGATCAGCAAACCATGGCACACGAGCTAGGCTGGGCCCACTGGATGTTTCAGTAATGCAGCATAACAGAAATTGTATGGCCCACAAAGTCTAAGACATACGTTATATGACCTAGCCTTTTCCAGAAAACATTTGCCAGTCTCCACCTTTGAGTGTCCTTAACTGTCAGAGGACAAAGAGAGTGGCCAACACGCGATGACACATTCTCAATTTTCCTCAAACTGAACTATTTTCCGTACATATCCTACCTGTCAAAAGATTTAATATATTGCAAACAAATATATGAAGAGACAGAAGAAAAAATTAGAAAACCACCTTTTTGTAAATAATAAAATTACATTAAGCCAGCAAAGTCCCCAAAAGATATATGTCTAAAAATGAATTTTTAAAAATGTCTATATCTTCAAAGAATCACCATCTATAAGTTCTACAAAATTATCATTCTTCAGTAAAGAAAATTATAAAACATGTCCCTCAAACTGGCCAAGATCTTAACTGAAGCATAAACAGGAGAAAGAACTAGCTCAGGACATAAATGAAATATTTCCCGTCGTTTTCAGCATGAAACTATTTATTACTATGGCCCCTCCCCACCCCGCCCGCTTTTTAAAAAAATATCAAACTACCTTTCCAACCCTTCTGTGGAGAGTGGTGTTCCGAGGGCGACATGCCTTTGAAAATAACGTTGCCCGATTCTACATTTCGAACAAGGCTGAGTGTGCTCTGTTCCTAAACGTCTGGTCCAGCGCCAGAGAGGAAAGTGTGCGGCGTGTTTTAACAAGTCGACTTCCTCTGTTTCTCAAAGCCTTTGAATATTTCATTTCAAAGTGCACACACTGCAAGCCAAAAAATTGCCACCCATTCGAGCATTGTGTCGGTGCTACTGTAAAGATCTACGATAAACGCAGGAGGAAGGAGCAGACGTGGTTGCTGACGGTGGTGGAGTGGAGGTACAGCAAGCCACAGTGCCCATCCTGACACTGCGGATGGTCCCTGCCCCTCCAAGAAAGCCAGAAGATAATATGACTTACTGCTGATAAAAAAAAGTCATAAGATTTTAGAGATAGGCTACATGGCAGAAGTTATTCAATCTAATCTCACCTATTTTGTGAATGAGAAAAAGCGAGACCCAGAAACATTAGCTGGCATGCCCTGCAGCTGGGGACTAGCTGGTAGGTAGCACCGGGACCAGAACCCAGCCCCCTAACCATTAGTTCAGCACACACTTCCCCTCAGACGCGGCTTCCTGCCCTGCCAAACATGGTGTGCCATTTGGCACCTAGCAGCTAAATTCTTTTTAAAATATGCCCAGAGCACCCCTCTCGTGGCCAGGAAACTCACAATGTCCTTTTAAATCATATCTATGGGCACATGTTTTTTCCAAGCATCCATGATCAAAAAATACGGCTTCAACCTCATACGGATTAGGAGTCACAATAAAGCAGAAGAATGATCCAGGAGCTAATAAGTTCAAGGTGCCCCGTGTATTTTGTCTTGATGGAAATCAGTTGAAAATAGACACCCCCTTCGCCCTTCCCCCCCCCAGACACACACTCCCAAGACTAAACAGCAATATTCCATAAAAAGACCAGATCTAGCCAGTGTTATTATCTGTCTGACATTTGGGTTATTCTTGTGAGTAACTCCAAAAGTAACATGGTGTCTGCGATCATTTGAGTATACATGGCAAACCAAAATTGGTCAAAAAATAATAAAAGACATTTTTTTCTGTGACAAAAATACAGGATTGCATGACCACATGGCAGTATGACAGCGTTCTGTGGATCACAGTACTTTCACCATTGACAAAAAAGGAAAAAACAAAAGCTTAAAAAGAAGCAAGAAGCCATCCCTGCAGTCAGAAATGCCTAGTTCGTATTTAAATTAAAGTTTTTGAGCACTGACGGTCGTGTCTTAGCATATCTTCTTGTGTTCTATACTCATGTATAAAACTCAGTCCTGGGGACCCAGAGCAGAAACGTGGCAAAAAAAAAAAAAAAAAATGCACGTCTGCAGCCCTTTCCACAACCAAAATACAGGGTTTTGACAATTTTTAGAGTTTTGTTTTAGAATCCAGCTATGTATGAAATAGAAATTCAGATCTCATCACCACCTTCCAAAGTACATCACACGAGTCAGATCGAATGTAACGTCTACTCATCACCGGCCGATCAGATGTAAGACTGATCAGTGCCAGCCAAGTCTTGGGGGTCTCGATCTAAAACCCATTCCCTTTGGCGCTCCCACCCCACATGGCTGCGTGAATGCTGGGCAGGGAGGGGAAATGTTCTCGCTGCCACTTCTCAGAGAGACCCAAGGTCAGGTTCAAAATTATTCCAAAAGCCATTTCAAAGCCCTCACAGAAGAGGCATATCTGTGCTCCTAGACAGACACCCCGGAAGCGGAGAGCCGTCGCGGATGGAGGGGCGTCTTGAGGCTCTGGGCTCATAAAAACATTCAGCAGGGACAGGCAGGGACCGTGGAGGAACTCACCCACTCGGAAGTTCGTGGCGGTCAGGGTGTCGGCAGCATGGCCATTCTCACTAATGAGAGTGGTGGTGTTCCCCTTCTCACAGCTGTTCTGACAGTTACCCTTGGTGCAGGTCACTTTACAGATGCTCGGCGTAAAGACCACCTTGATGCGGCCAGTGTGGTTACTCACTAGGAACGGAGGCAGAGAGAGAAAGAACAACAAACACATCAGCTTAGTATCCATGAACTTGCCTGGGGAGGCTTTAAAAAAAAAAGAAAAAGAAAAACACAGAAAACAGAAGAGAGAGGAGCCGGGGAAGGAGAGAGCCCACAGCCCGACAGGTTCGGGCGAGAGGGAAGCCTTGAGTGCTCGCTGCTCTGCAATCCCTGGTGTCTCTGAAACAGGAGTTGGAAGCTTAGCAAACAGAACTCTGGGATGCGCTCCAAAACCACATTTGAAGTCGAGTCACTGCAGTGGGATTACTAACCACAATGCTGCACTTTATTCCCGGGCAGACAAAGAGCAGGGCCGGGGGCACGGCGGACGAAAGGGCCAGCCCCGACGGGCAGATGTCATGCACGGGGGCTGGCCCTGCACGTCGCGGGGAGTTCACGCGTGTGTCCTCCGCCGCTGACTCGCCCCGTTTCTCCGCGGATGAAGTCACCCTCTGCAGCCCGACCCCTGGAAATGTCTGAGGCATGCGGCATGTCTGAAAACATCTGTCTCAAATCTCCTGGCACTCTCGGCCGAAGTGATCAAATCCTGTGACGCAGCTACAGGAGCCCGTGGCTCTTCCCCTGGGCCGGGCCATGGTCTCTCCCTAGGAATTTGCACGACGTGCATTCCGCGCACTGTGAACGCAGCCCACCTGGGAAAAAGGCAGGCTGGGTCGCAGGGTTAAAGGGCCGCCTCCCTTAAAATGCCACTGTTGCAGGTCAGAGACCACCTGGAGCAGGTATTTTTCACCCCCTGGTGGTCCGCTCTTAGAAACCAAATGCCAGGCCAGGCACAGTGGCTCAAGTCTGGAATTCCAGAATTTCGGGAGGCCAAGGCAGGAGGATCACCTGAGGCCGGGAGTTCAGGACCAGCCTGGGTAACATAGTGAGATCCTATAGCTATTAAAAAAAAATTGTGAAAATTAGCTGGTTGTGATGTTGCAAACCTACGGTGCCAGCTACTTGGGAGGTTGAAGTGGGAGGATCCCTTGAGCCCAGGAGTTGGAGACCGCAGTGAGCCATGATTATACTATCCTGGACAACAGAATAAGAACCTATATTTTAAAAAATAAGTAATAAATACATTTTTTAAAAAATGCTACAACGTGACTACACAGCTGAGACAGCACAGTGTCACAAAACAGGCACTCAGTTAAAAGTAGATTTTGGCTTACAATCCTGGCTCACTGTGTGACTTTGCGCATGTCATTTTACCTTTCACCCAAAAACGGAGAGAACTGGAGTTGGCATTTTCCAGCCAGTTCTAACTTTCAGGAACTCCATCAGGGACCAGTGAGCTACAGCCCAGGGGCCAAACAGAACCACTACTTTTTTTTGTGAATAAAGTTTCACTGGGTTGGGCACGGTGGCTCACGCCTATAATCCCAGCACTTTTAGAGGCTTGGGTGAGAGGATTGCTTGAGCCCAGGAGTTCAAGACCAGCCTAGGCAACATAGCAAGACCTCGTTTCCACAACGACAACAAAAAAATAATAATAATCAAAAAATGAGCTGGGCGGGGTGGTACATGCCTGTAATTCAGCTACTCAGGAGGCTGAGGCGGAAGGATCACCTGAGTCCAGGAGGACAAGACTGTGGTGAACCATGATGGTGCCACTGCGCTTCAACATGGGCAACACAGTGAGACCCCCGGCTCAGAAAATTAAAAAAAATTAAAAAATAAATTTTCACTGGAACAAAGCCACCTTGCCTGTTTCTGCACTGTCTCTGGCTACTTATACTAGGACAGCAGAGTTGTCCAGAGATGGTATGTCCTCCTCAGACCTGCCTGTCACTGCCTGATCCTGACCTAAACTCTCCAGCAAACTGCAATACAGAAACCCTGTTTTGACTGCTGCATCCATGATATGCCCCCACCCGGGTCCTTGCCCTTCCCAAGATACTAGACAGAAAGCAGAGATGGCAGTGGGGACTTAAGAGAGACAGTCACCCCGAGGCTGCAAGGCTGGCCAGAAGCAGGACCCTTCCACGGCCACTGCATCCCTGCAGCGCCAAGGGGACGAGCTCTGGGCCAACATTGCCGCTTATCGTCTTTACCCACCAGAAAAGCCTCGCCCACGTTACACTGCTTTGGCTTGGCCAGCATTTTATTTTCAGAAAATCGTCCGAGCGGCCTCTACAGACCCTCAACAAATCAAACTGTGGTCAAAATCTGAGCTTGCAAACAAAGAACTCTCACCAGAGAAGCCATTGGAAGCTCAAGGTTGGAATGGGGCCCCAGAGGTTGTCTGCCACAATCATCTCTTTAACGTCCAGCCTCTATTTGAACATCTCTAATGACAGGCAGCTCATTACCCACACAGCATATTCTAGCTATGGTCAGTTCCTGGCAAGTGCTCTTCTTTCCTGAGCTGAAATACGGTCTCGCGGTAACTCGAACCCTAATTCAGATCCCCACAATCATACAATCTAGTGCCTAATCCACATGACAGCCCTTCAGACACTCAAAGATCACTGCCACATAATCAAAGAAAGCTAAAGTTAGAAGGACTTGAAGCCATCAGTGGAGCTGGCCTCTGTCTTAACAAAAGAAGTAAAAGGACTCCTCCAGAGGAGAAAACTCTCCATTCTTTTCAGATGTTTTTCTTTTCTTGAGTTGGAGTCTCACTCTGTCGCCCAGACTGGAGTGCAGTGGCCGCTCCCGGCCACCGCAGCCTCGCCTGCTGGGATTCGGCGATCCTTCCGCCTCAGCCTTCCGTGTAGCCGGAATTACAGGCATGCGCTACCACACCCAGCTGATTTTTTGATTTATTGTAGACATGAGGTCTTGCTGCCCAGGCGGGTCTCGAACCCGCGGGCTCAGGCAATCCACTCACTTCAGCCTCCCAAAGGTGCGGGATTACAGGCTGAGCCACCAAGCCCGGCTTCGGATGTTTTTCAAAGACAGTTTCACCTCTCCCAGTGGCTTTGACACTGGAGGACCAAGACATGCTGTCTGAGGTGAGGAGAGACCCTAGTGCCCGACCAGCCCTTCCGGCACCTTGCAAAATGGTATCCAACAGGAAGCTACCATCAACGTTTTAAATCAGGGGCTGGCAAGTTTTGTCCATAAAGGGCCAAATAGTAAATATATTAGGATTGCAGGCCAAAGGACTCTATGGCAACTCTTCAACTCTGCTATGGTAGCTGGAAAGCGGCCTGTCAGAGATAATAATATGTGTTTGGGTGATATGGCTCACTCCTGTAACCCCAGCAATTTGGGAGGCCAAGGCAGGAGGATTGCTTAAGGTCAGAAGTTCAAGATCAGCCTGGGAAACACAGTGAGACTTTGTCGCCACACAAAAAAAAATATGAGCAATAATTAGATGGACATGGTGGTGCACACCTATGGTTCTCACTTCTTGGGAGGATGAGACCGGGGATTGCTTGAGTCCAGGTGTTCGAAGCTGCAGTGAGTCAAAATTGTACCACTGCACTCCAGTCTGAGGGACAGAGTAAGATTCTGTCTCTTTAAAACGCATATGTATATATGTAAATGAATGGGTGTGGCTGTGTTCCAATACAACTTTACTTAAAGAAACCACGGTTTGCTGACTCCCGCTTTAAATGCTTATTTGACAGTTCAAAATTATCGGGAACCTACCTTAGAAATTCAGAAAATACAATGAAATGCTGATCTCCCATTCAGACAAGGTTCACCTAGTTTGATTTGTTTTTTTACAGGAGCGCAAACAAATCAGTTTATGCACTAAGCTGCCAGCCATGCTTACAAATATCTCGAGGACACTTGGTGTGCACACATTTGTGAAGCCCAAGGAAAAAAAGAGATAACATCTTCCCACTTCAGAAGAAGACAGACCTCTATTTTTTCTGGCTCCAGGTACAATCATGAAATCAGAAACAGTGTGCCACCTATTCTGTCTTCTCTGGCATCGATTCACAGTGCCGGCAGCTGCCACACAGATGCTCAGTCACCTAAATCATGCTCGCTCCGGCAGACAGGGGACATCCGAGGAAAGCAAGTGCTTAATCACTCCGCCCATTCCCTCCTAGCCACAGCCGTCACTTGACAGGCGATGGAGACTCCTGGGGTCTATTGTTGTTGTTTTTTTAAAAGTCTTCTATTTCTTTGTCCAAAAAAAATTCATTTCTTCCTTGTAACTGTTACAGCTTTGGGTTTCCACGTCAATCTTCTCAAAATTGGTAGTGAAAATGCAAATCTGCTTTTGACACCGGAATGTCATCCAGGGCTCTGAAGGATCACCATAAATGGGTGAACTCCAAAATGCATTGTCCATGTGCCTTTAAAATAATTCCCACATGTCTAGGGTATAGTGTAAAGAGTTTATGGTGTAAAGTGCTTAAAACAAGGGTCACTGCTCTGAGCTTCAAACCCTCACACGTGACAAGCTGAAGACTACACCATGCACCTTTCAGGAGTCTGGCAGGAATTCTCACTAAGCGGATGCAAATTTCCTCCACCAGAGGCTGCTGGGGCCATCAGAGGCATCATCCTTGAATGCCTTGAATGAGCTGATGCCCAAGACCCCATGGTGCCTTGCATAGAGTAAGTACCCCAAAACATGGACTAAGCAAAGTGACCCAAAGGTGTCCACGGGGCAAGGGTGACTGTCAAACCACACAGAGACCCAGGACCCAGGACACCTGAGGTCTTTCTGGTCTAAGATCCACTTCACCATTGAGGAAACAGCCCAAGACCAGTAAGCGGTGGAAGGCCACCCCAACTGTCACCTACCAGCCGACGGGGACTTGCAAATCTGAGGCACAAAAGGGAGGCTAATCAGGGGAGGACTGGGGGACCTTTTGCTTGGTCCCTCTGAGGGAAAAAAATGCAATTTGTAGACCTCTGTAGGTTATATTGGCCCCGGAAATCTTAAGCAAGTCCTTTAGAACCTTGGGTTTTAGAGGCCTTGGCTGCAGGCTGGACCGCCTGGAGCTGGGCGGCACCTCCAAGGGCCTCCCAGCCAGGCCGTCAAGGCAATAAGAGTCAACATCCTGTCTGCGGCGTCTGCCAGGCCCTGCACAAATTTATACCTCCAAGACGAGGCCCTGGCACGCGGTTTAAAACAAACCACAGATATTCAGAGCCAATGGCGAATGGGACAGAGGGGAAGCCTGTACCCTCCCCGCAAGACCAGAGGAAAACACAAACATGTGAAAACTGTTCTCGACAAATGGACTTCAGGCCATCCCTCAGTCTTCAGACTAGGATGGGCCCAACAACACATGCAGCTGAAGAAATAAATGTAATGAGTTCAAAGCTCACATCAGATGTCATGAACAAACTCCCTTGCACTCACCCAGAATGCTGCAATACAGGCACATGTATCCAATGTAAACAGCAGGGGCCAACTAGCACAGGCAATATCCTCGGGGAAGAAGCGGCCTCTCTGTAGCTCCAGGCCACCCCATCTAGAGAGACCTTCCACACGCAGAGAGGAACTCAGTTAACAGCTCACTACCCTCCCCCTTGCCGGCCATCGCTCCCTCGAAGGCCAAGAATTCTTTGAAGGACAAATCGCAAAAGTATTCAATAATGCTTGGAATAACAGGACTTCATTGTTCAGCCCTCCAGGCCTGCATAAGTCCTCCTGGACTCTTAAAAGAATGTCCACAGAGCGCTCCGTGTTCCTCAAGAAAGGTGCTATGTAAATGAAAATTAATATCAAATCGATGACTTCACCAGGTTGCACCAGCCCTGGAAAAGTTTGATGAGGTCACCTGTGCCAATGTGGGCGGTGCCTCAGATAAGAAACTAGAATACAAGGGGGGGAACCCAAAACCCTGGAATTTATTTATAAAAAATCGTGCATTCTTACATATTTAAACTTTAGTCATCTTCAGAAGGACTCTCCGTGTGATGCAACACACCTATCAAGATGCTTTTTCTACCGCTCAAAACAGTTTTTGAACTCATCGACTTTGAAGCCTTTTAGTGCTTCTGCTGTGTTTTGTTTTGCCTTGCCCACAACAGCAAAACTTTTCCCTTTGAGGATTTTTTATATTGAAGAAACAACAACAAAAAGTCACTCGGGGTGAGATCAGGTGAATGGGGAGGGTGGGACACAGGGGTCACGCCACTTTTGGTCAAAACTGCTGAACATGCAGCGTGGAGTGGGCAGGTGCGCTCGTAAATCATCCACCACAGAATGGGCAAACACGCTGAAAGAATCTCCAACAAAAAAAAAAATTCACTGAAGGTGAAAACAGCCTTTCCCAACAACACTTGCTGGTACACTGATGCCAGTGGGTTCCTGGAACACTCTCCCAGTGGGGGAAGGCTTTACTAGAAGGGGTCCACTCTCCAAAAGATAGTTCCAGTGTTGTGGGGGGTCCCCCTTGTCAAGTTCCGGGGCTGCCGCTTGAGTTTTCCAGGTGGGAGTAATTAAATAAAGAGGCAGAGAGAAAACCAGTTTCGACCCAGGTGGCAGGAGTCCAGGTAAAAGCACCTCTGAGCTGTCTCTCCCTGTGTGTCAGTTCCCCAGCCTCTCACGTGTACACATGACCTCCTTCCAGTCACACACATTGAAGGAGACAGCCTTAGAGAGAGGCGAAGAGGAAGAATAGACTGAACCATTTGATACAGAAACACATTTCTGGACATACTCTGGGTTCCTTTTTTATTTTGTTTCGTTTTATTTTATTTTAATGATGTGGGCTATAATTCAGGGTTAGGTATACAAATGGTCATTGTACCGGTAAAGTTTGGGCCTCCCTTTGGTCTCCATATCACCCGGTTTGAGATCAGGTACCCTTATTAATGAAGTGTGCCCTCCTACCCCCAGTAGTTTCCCTCAACTGCCAATCCCGTTCTTGTAGCCTTGTGATAACTATTCAGGATCCGCATATGAGTGAGAACATGTGGTTCTCAGTTCTTTGTTTCTGTGACACATTACTGAGTGTTATAGACGCTAATCCCTCCCAGTTGCTGCGAAGTTCAAAAGTCTGTCCTTTATGGCTGCCTAATATTCCATCATGGACATGTACCACAATTTTTTTTTTTATTCAGTCTACTTTCGATGGGCAGCACGGTTGGTTCAATGTTTTTGCTATTTTTAATGGTGCTGCAATAAATATGTGTGTGCAGGTATTTTTTCTGAAGAATGATTTGAGTTCCTCCGGGTATATTCCCAGAAGTGGAATTGCTGGGTCCTATGGGAGGTGGATTTTTAGATCTTTTAGACTCTGGGTTTCTTAAGCAACTGCATGTCACTCATCAAAAAGCAGGTTATCAAATGAGCACCGTGTTTGAAAACAAAAGTAAAGCCCCCAAAATATCCATTTGAGCAATGTACAGCAGCTGCCTGACCACATACTCTTAGGGATGACCTCACACACGTTTCACTGAAAAACAGAAGGTAAAAGGCATGTGGCTGGGTCTGGTGGCTCACACCTGTAATCCCGGCTACTCAGGAGGTCAAAGTGAGAGGATTGCTTAGGGCCAAGAGTTCAAGACCAGCCTAGGCAATATAACAAGCTCTTGTCGCTACCAAAAAAATGGAAAAAAGTTAGCCTAGCATGGTGGCTCATGCTTGTAATCCCAGTTACTCAGGAAGCCAAGGCAGAGGGTACTTGAGGTCAGGAATTCAAGACTAGCCTGGACAACACAGCAAGACTTTATTCCTAAAAACAGATACAATAAATAAAAAAATTTTAAATGTCTACCATCAACTTAACCTGTATCTCTCTGTGGCTGTCTCACCTTCCAGGAGGGAGGTCATAGTCCTACCCAAGGCCACCAAGCCCTTACCGGGCCTTACCTACACCCTCTCTGTTTGTTCCTGACAACACACAGATACCTAGACTCCTGCTCATCTTGAAAGAACACCTGCCCCATGGCTGGGTGAGGTGGCTCACACCTGTAATCCTAACATTTTGGGAGGCCATGGCAATAGGACCGCTTAAGCCCAGGAGTTTGAGATCGCTTGGGCAATACAGTGAGACCTTGTCTCTACAAAAGTAAAAGTAAAAAATTAGCTGGGCATTGTGGCACATACCTGTAGCCACTCAGGAGACTGAGTCAGGAGGATTATTTGAGCCCAAGAGTTCGAGGCTGTGGTGAGCCATGAACGAGCCACTGCACTCCAGCCTAGGTGACAAAGTGAGACTCCAATTTAAAGAAGAAAAGAAACAACACCCACAGCCCACTCTCCCCATCCCACTCACCTGCAGTCCACCCTGCTTTCTCTGCTCTCCTTAGAGCAAAATTCCTCCCAAGAGCTGTCTACACCGGCTGTCTCCACTCCCTCCCCATTCTCTCTCGCACCTGCTACTATCAGACTTCCACTGCCACCATGGCCCGAATGCCGCCCTGAGGGAGGTCACCAACAACCTCCATGCTGCCAAACCCAAAGCGAACTCCAGCTCTTTTCTGCTCACAGTCCAGCACATGTGACGCGACAGAGTATCCCGCTTCAAGGCACACTTCCTTCCCTCAGCCTCACCCCTACATCCACGTCCTGGAGCTCTCTTCTGCCTTGCAGGCCTCTCCTCCTCGGGACACCACCCTGGAGAGGGTCCCTGAGCTCTGACCATGCCGCCTTCTCTTTTGCGCACTGACTTCCTGAGAGAACCGCCCAGACCCAGCACAGATGGTGTAAACACCATCTACAGGCTTCTGTCGAATAAATGGATAATCCCAGGCTGGACTGCCTCTGCCTTGTATACGTGTGTGCACATATGGGTTGGAGATACACACATGTGGGTGTGTATGTATACACACACTTCCACACACACATACATCTGCGATTATCCAGCACTCACGGAACTTTGCTAGGCAGATATCTGGCGCCTAATGGACATCTCCTACACAGCGTCTTCCAAACTAAACTTTGTTTCCTCCTGCCCCCACGTCCCAATTTGCTCCTCTCCAAGTCTTTCTGCACCTCAGAAAACGGCAAGTCTATTTCTGACTTTGTTTTCCTCCCCTAATACTCAGTACAGTAGTTCCCCTACATACAAACCTTCAAGTTACAAACTTTAACGATGCACACATGCTTTTTTAATAACTATTTCTCTCCGCCAGGTGTCAGTATAGAGCCAATTAAATACATGCAGTACTATAGAGCCGATTGTGTTCACTGGGTGCCTAGGCTACCCTTGTTGGACTTAAAACAGATTAGACTTACAAATGCACTCTCGGAAAGGAACTCATTCGCATGCTGGGAACTTGGCAGCAGACCCTGCGAGCTCCATCTCCAGAAGGTGAACCTCTCACCACCTCCCCGGCACCCACCCTGGGGCAGTGCACTGTCGGCCCTGCTCTGCACTGTTCCAACAGCCTCCCCCAGCTGGCCTCTGGCACCCACCGCACCCTCCTCCGGCTGACACACCACATAGCACTCAGCAGATCCTTGCCAATGTATATGTCAGACCCTGACCTTCTTCCTTCCACAGCTTCTCATCTCAACCAGAAGGCAAGCCTCCCCATGACCTGTGGAGCTCCCACACACCAGCTCCTGGGACCCCAGGACCTAATCTCCCCAGCCTGCTCCACTCTGGCTACTTTGCTATTACCTAATTATCAGCACACTCCTGTCTCGGGCCTTTGCAACTGCTATTCTTTCGGCTGGAATGCTCTTCCAAAGAGATGCACAGCTCCCTCCCTCACCTCTTTGTTTCTTTCTTTGAGAGTCAGAGTCTCACTCTTGACCAGGCAGGAGGGCAGTGACACGATCATGGCTCACTGCAGCCTCAACCTCCTGGGCTCAGGAGATTCTTCCACCTCAGCCTCCCAAGTAGCTAGGACTACAGGTGTGTGCCACCATGCCTGGCTGATTTTGGGGGTTTTTTTTTTTGTTTTGGTACAGACAAGATCTAACTATGTTGCCCAGGCTGGTATCAAATTCCTGGGCTCAAGCAGTCCTCCTGCCTCGGTCTCCCAAAGTGCTTGGATTACAGGTGAGCCACCATGCCCGGCCCCTCCTCACCTCTTTCAAGACTTCTGAATGTTCCATTATCAAGGAGGCCTTTCCTGACTAACTGATAAAATCGCAACATCCCCTTGACATTACTTGCTCCCCAGTCCGCTGCGTGAATTTCCTGTTTATTATAAAGACGTTTCCTATGCTTATCGTTTGATTATTTTTCTGAGAGGGTAAATTTCATGAGAACAGGAATGCACATATCTGTTCAATGCTATACCCAACCTGCATCTCACAGCAAGTGCTCAAAAAATAATAAGGGACAAATATATGAATAAACCTCACGATGGGGCTCTCAACAAATATTAACATTTGTCTATGGAGTAATTGTCAGTGGTCTCAAAAAAAAAAAAAGGACCCACTTAGCTTCAAATGATATATGTTATATTTGTCAGAGAAAAATATTTTAATTATAAAAGTCTCAGATCAAGGGAAAGCATGAGTCCTTATGGCTTGGAAACCTTGCAATCATTTCAAAACACATTTTCCCCCCTAAAGCATTATCCCAAAATGGCCGGTGACATCTTTTAAAAGTAAAACAACTTTTAATTAAATATACAAAAGAGAAGAACTAAATAAGCAATAGGAAATGTCAATTTCTCAAATATTTATTTGCTACCAAAATTTCACAACATATTATGCAAGAACCACATAGGCTCATGACGAAACTTCTAACTTTATAGATAAAATCTGTGTACGCTGTTTAATTTTTAACTTATTCTTGACGTACTAAGTATCCATTCCTTTGTTAGGTAATGAACAAGAAAACATAACACACCACCATCCAGACACTCCAACTCTTTTGCTTTTTATTGTAAATTCTTTGCTGTTTCTGCTGTTGTTCTTTCCCCCCAACACACCCCCAAAAGTTTTAGGGGTACAAGTGGGTTTTGGCTACATGGATGGCAGATGCTATAACTTTTATGGGAACTGCCATTAAGCTAAAAAAAATTCACCCAAAAAGAGAAATACATTTTGGTTCCCTGCCCAGGGAGGCTGGTCAGAGGTCCAGCAATAGAGATGGTAGATTTCGTCCCAAATTTCCACTGATTTCAGGAGTCCGGTCTCATTTCCTGTTTCACCCTCGACTCGAGAGGGAAGGACTATGATTTCCACCTGGAATCATGCATCTTCTCACATCCATCCAGCCGTGCCATCCAGGCTCCACAGCCCTGTGACAAGCACACCTTGAGACTTTGGCATTGTTTTAATCTTTCTTTTTTCTCCTTGGAGTTTCCCTTCTTTAAATACCAATCTCTTTTCTATAAATATAATAAAAGGTCCTATTTTTATCCCTAACCCTCAATCAAATATTTTTGAAAGCATAACATGAGGCCAGGCTCGGTGGCTCAGCCTGTCATTCAGCACTTTGGGAGGCCGAGGCAAGCAGACTGCCTGAGCCTGCAGGTTCGAGACCAGCCGGGGAAACTTGGCAAGACCTCATCGCTGCAATAAGTTAAAAAAAAAAAAATTAGCCAGGTATGGTAGTACATGCCTATAGTTCTGGCTACTTGGAAGGCTGAGGTGGAAGGATCGCCAGAGTCCAGCAGGTTGAAGTTCAGGTGGCCGTGAGTGTGCCACTACACTCCAGCCTGGGCGACAGAGTGAGACTCCAACTCAAAAAAAAAGTATAATATGTCTTACAGCTAAAAGACTAACTCTGCTCAACAAGTAGTTAACTCTTCCAGCAGGATCTGACCCAGTGATTGGAAAAAGAAAATACAGTTGGTAATAAAAGTGGAGAACTAGCAAAACCAATCAATGGCTTTTTGACACTTTCATTTTCTGACCTCTTTGTGTAAAATAGTTTTCTTTAACATCATAAACTCTGAAGGGACCCAATTGGGCATACTTCTTCAGATTGGGGAATAGGAACACCCACAAAAGTTCAGGACAGGCTCTGGGGACAGAGGCGACTGCACTGCCAAAGGCACCCTGTCCCTAGAGTCAGAGAATTAACACCTCAGTTCTGGTGTCCCCAAAACCACAACAGGCAGGTCCGTGGTGTTTCTTTCAAAATGACTTTTAAACTCACGTATCTGGAACTCCGGGCTCTGCTCCTAACGCTTAACACTAGAGCAGCGGTCCCCAACCTTTTTGGTATCAGGGACTGGTTTCATGGAAGACCGTTTTTCCACAGACAGAGGCAGGGGTGGGGGGGAACCATACAACCTAAATCCCTCGCATGTGCAGATGACAATCAAGTTCACATTCCTATGAGAATCTAATGCCGCCACTGATCTAGCAGAAGACGGAGCTCTGCGGGCCCACCACTCACCTCCTGCCATGTGGCCCATTTCCTAACAGGCCGTGCTCTGGTACCCTAGAGGATTTACTTAGCGCTGTCTCATCCAGAAGGGGCAGTGGTGTTTGAAATGGCCAAACTGAAGAGTTGAAGAAACACATCCTTGAAGAAGGAAGAAAGGTCTTGAACCGCTTCATAAAAAGGAAGAAAGAGGGGAGAGAGGGAGCTCAATGGACCCAATCTCCCAATTCTGAATCAAGAATGTGACTCACAGTGGTGATCCAGAATCCTGACAATCATGGGCCCCATACTTGGGGAGGGTTAAGTGAGTCTGCCCTGGGTTTTTTTGGGGGGAGGAGCGGGAGCATCATGGTTCAAGATGTTACTCTAAGAGTCTGTCTCCCAAGGGGGAAGCCATTTGGAGGATACACTTTCTTCAAAAGGGAAAGACCTCTACATCTCTCTAGGACGCCATGTCAGTGTTCACAGCAGCACAGTTTTCGATTCTATACTACAGCCCCACGGGGGGGGGGGCGGGGGGAGGAGGCAGATGTGCAATTGACAAGAAGACAGATTTGACCTGTCCATGAAACAGAACAGAGAGCAGGGCGGTCAACACTCACCTGTCTTCCCTCTCTAATGTGCATGCAATGCAGCTCGTTGGCAAGGACTCCTTACAAAAATAGTGGGTTAGATATGCTTCACATGACTCAAATTTTCTGTCCTTTAATTTTGGAACAGAATTAGGTTTTATTTATCCCCACATTTGTTGTTTTTCAAAGAGCAAGGCAACGGAAGCATTTGTTATTGGTGTATCACTCAGCATTTCCATAAATAACGCCTGTTTGTATGAAGAGAGCAAGGCTGGCCCAACAATAGAGATCTACTGGGCAACTTATTCGCAAAGAAGCAAATCTCAGGGCTGATTCAGTCTTCACTGGGGGGGCCACTCCTCTCAAGGATCCCATACAAACAACTACTGTATACTTTGAAAATTAGGATCCTATATAATCATTGTGGCAAATATCCCTGACAAAGTCAAACTCCCGGAAAGGAAGTGAACACCCTTCCCTATCTAGACCCAGCCTCACCTCATTTCCACCATGTCTCCATAAGAGGCAGGCCAAGCTGCCCCAAGAGCCTCCCTCATGCATCTACTTCCTTCACATGTAGCTGCCTTTCCCTAAAAGGCTCCTCCCTGCTTCACCACCTTCTATCCTTTCGACACAACTGAAATACCCCTTCCTCCATGTTCTGACTTAAGCACCACCAAGTGCTACAACCTTCCACACTTTCTTGACTCTCTACAGATACCTCTGTTCAGGTACAGGTGGGAGGTCCCCCCAAAACAGAATTTATTTATAAAAAATTGTGGGCCAGGCTCAGTGGCTCAGCCTGTCATCCCAGCACTTTGGAAGGCCGAGGCAAGTGGATTGCCTGAGTCTGCGGGTTCAAGACCAGCCTGGGCAACTTGGCGAGACCTCATCTCTACCATAAATCAAAAATTAGTGGGGCGTGGTAGCATGCACCTAGAGTTTCGACTATTTGGAAGGCTGAGGCGGAAGGATCGCCAGAGCTCAGCAGGTCGATGCTGGTATGACCGTGAGCATGCCACTACAGTCCAGCCTGGGTGGCAGAGCGAGACTCCAACGCAAAAAAAAAAAAAAAAAAGCAGAGTGTTCGGCAGCCCCACAGATGTGTCTCTTGCTTCAACAGTGTTAGGACAGAACAGACCTGGGGACTCCCTCTCTTCCAGCCTCCCACTGCCCTCCGATCTCCTCTTCACTTGCAACCTCTAGCACCACCTTCTCGGCCACTTCCTGTTTCTGGGACCAGCGACCACCGCTTTTGCAGTTAGCTCCTTCTTGCTGACCAGCCATGAGCTCCCAGGTTCACCAGAGTTATTCCACCAAGGTGGAGGTGCATGGTCAATTTGCATCTGTGGGCCTCCTACACCGACCTCTCTCTGGGCTTCTATTTCGACCACGACGATGTGGCTCTGGAAGGCGTGGGCCACTTCTTCCATAAATTGGAGGAGCAGAAGTATGAGGCCACCAAGCATCTCTTGACGATGCAAAATCAGCATGGAGGCTGCGCCCTCTTCCAAGATATCCAGAAACTCTCTGAAGATGAGTGGGGTAAAACCCAGGATGCCATGGAAGCTGCCATGACTTTGGAGAAGAGCCTGAACCAAGCCCTTTTGGACCTTCATGCCCTGGGAGCCCCATCTCTGACTTCCTGGAGAACCACTTCCTAGATGAGGAAGTGAAACTCATCAAAAAAATGGGCGACCACCTGACCAACTTTCGCAGGCTGGTGGGGCTAAGCCTGGGCTGGGCAATTATCTCTTGGAAAGATTCACTCTTAAGCACCACTAGGAGCCCAGCGGCCTCTGGGGGTGGGGGGGGGCTCTCAAAGCAACAGGGCTTCTTCTGCCTGAGCCTCCCCCTCCAGCCAGCCACGAGGCAGTTTTTTAACCACCCTGGAGCCTTCTCCCAAGCCCTGGACCAAATGAAAATAAAGCTTTTTGTAGCAAAAAAAAAGTGTATTTATTCTTGCATGTTTAAACTTCAGTCACCTTCAAGGACTCTGTGTTGGATGCAAGATGCTGATGGAGACACTTTTTCCACTATGCAAAACAGTTTGTGAACTTGTCAATTTTGATGCTTTACAGTGCTGCTGTCATTTTTTGTTTCACCTCTTCCACGTCAGCAAAACTTTTCCTTTGAGCACTTTTTCCATCGGGGATACAAAAGAAAGTCGCTCGGGAAAGATTGGGTGAATAGGAAGGGCAGGGTATGGGGGCCATGCCATTTTTTGGTCAAAAACTGCTGAACACTCAATGCAGTATGGGCAAGTGCACTTGGAAATCACCCATCATTAAACGGGCAAACAAGTTGCAAGAATCTCAAAAAAATTCACTGAAGCTGAATGCAGCCTCTCACAGTAACACTGGCACACTGATGCCGATGGGTTCCTCGAACACTGTACCCAGTAGGGAAGCCTAGACTACAAGGGGTCCTCCCTCCAAAAAGTAGGGGTTCCCTGCTAGTATGTTCCTCTACTCTTCCCATCTTCCTGTGGCCTCAGTCAAGTCAAAGAGGATAGAAAAGGAGGGTAGGAATCCATACTGTTCGTAACTAATGTCCTACCAAGTCTTTTTTTGAGAATACAGAAGAGAATGTGGTGGTGGGGGGTGCATCAAGGAGTAGATTACAGGGGCTGTAAATGAAGAAATGTGATCAAAGGTGATATGAACGGTGGCTGGTAATACACTGGAAACCAGACTTCGCGGCAGGCAGAGATGTGACTGTTACTCAAACAGCAAATAACTCAAAGTCACAGAAGTTTAAAGGAGTTGAATACACTCAGGTTTCTGTTACTTTTCTAAGGGAGGCTTGGAAATTTACCCTTGATACCAAAGGACGATACAATGAAGGAAAAGAATAATTATACTTTACAAAATTTAAATTCTGCTTAAAAGGAAAAAAGTTCACAATAGCAAAAACATGGAACCAACTGTGTTGCCCATCGAAACTAGGCTAGATTTTAAAAATGTGCTACATATACATGATGGAATATTACACAGTCATAAAGAAGGACAAACGTGGACTTCGCAGCAACTTGGATAGATTTAGAGACAACAATGCTTAGTGATCTATCACAGAAACAAAGAACAGAGTTCCGCATGTTCTCACTCATAAGTGGAACCTGAACATTTACCATAATACTATAAGAAAGGAATTGGCAGTAACTGGATACTGTTGGGGGTGGGGGGGGGGACACAAAATCAGTAAGGGGACCTGATCTCAAGCCAGGCAAAGTGGGGACCAAAGAGAGGTCCAAATTTTACCCGTACGATGCCCACTTGTACACCTAATCCTGAATTGTACCCTACATCTTTAAAATAAAATAAAATAAAATTTAAAGCAAAAAAAAGTCAAAAGACAGGGCAGAGAAGGAAACCCGCCTAGGCCCTAAGTAGGCATTCTGAGTCACTGGAGCAACCAGGCAAGATGCAGATGTCTTGATGAGCTTCTGAGAGGCTCCAATTCTTTCATGAAGAAATAAAAAACCCAGAGCAAACAAAAATTAAGCCATAATCTGAATACATTCTATTTTAGAAAGCACCAAGGAAGTTTAAGATTTGGATGTTTTCACAACAGCCAAAACAACCCTCAAGTTGGACGGACTCCATGGAAAGAAAAAATCTGGGGAAGCAATTAGTTCTATAGAAAATTGGCATTTTTAAATCTCTGAATTAATTTATAAGCATAAGAACCATAGCACCAGGGAATTCAAGCTTGCAGAAAACTGATTCTGTCATTTACTTCATTTTTTTTTTCCAGTACAAACTTCTCTCTGGCTCAGTTTTTAAATGACTCCATCAAATGGCCCCAACTACATCCCCCAAGAGACTACTGCCAAATTCAATAGATCTCATCATTAGGAAAGATTTCAGTCTTTCTCTCTTCTCAGAGTCATCATATGATATCTAGCTATGTTCCAGTTCCAGTATCACTTGATAAATAAAATTGAAAAGTGATCAGTTGCCAATGCAAAATTACTAATGTAAATTTTCTAGCTATCAGTCAGTTCTTATTAGGTTACCATTTTCAACTTCCTCTTTTCCTTTGACTGCCATCAGAAGGGTACCTCTTCTGCTGAAGATGCTTTTAAAATATGTACATAAATTCCTTGATACTTTTTTCCTCAAAGTCTGAAAGTCTAATCTCCCGTTCAGCATGGACTCATTTTTGTGAGCCTTGTCTAATGAACAGAATAAAACGGAAGTGATGGTTTCAAAGTTAGAGCTTAAATCATAAAAGGCACTGTGGCTTCTGTCTCGGTCTCTCTCCGCTGGGTCCCTCACGCTGGGAGATACCAGCTCCCCTGTTATGAGGACATTCAAGAAGCCTAAGGAGATGCGCCCGGGGCAAAGAACTGAAGCCTCCCACCAACAGCCATGTGAAGGAACCATATTGAAAGCAGATCTTCTAGTCCCAGTCAAGCCTTTAGATAACTGCAGCCCAAATTGATATTCTGCATACAATGTCACAAAAGAACCTAAGCCAAAGCCAACCAGCTAAGGTCCCTCTAAATTTCTGAGTCACAGAAACTATGACATAATGTTTGCTGCTTTAAACTATTCAAGTCTAAAATGACTTATTATGCAACAATGGATACACACAACACGATACTCTTCTGCTTTTCTTTTTGCCTAGATTCTGAGAACAGCAGGAATTACGGACTTTTTCTAAAGTACAGACACTGTCTACAAGATTGACAAACTCCAGAAACACACATTCAGAACTTAGTAAGCTCCACAGCTCAAACACACATTGCAATCATGTCAGCTACAATTATACCTGTCTTGCAGACAAGGAAACCACAGAGATGTGCATCAGAAGCTTGGCCAAGGTCATTGTGTTAGGGAATGGTGGAGGTGGGATTTTAATGTCAGCCCTTATTCTTTTCTCAAGACACCAATGACTCTCCTACATTTGTAATGAACATTACTATAAAAATTACATGACACTAAGTGCATGGGAAGGTTGGGAGGAGGGAGAGGAACAAATACAGATTGAGCACCTGTGATGTGACAAGACTGGTACAATGCCAGATATCTGAGGTATCTGTCATCTCACTCCATTCTCTCAACAGTCCTATGGAACAAGTATGAAGAATTGTGTCTGCCAGACAAGGAAACTGATAGTTAAGAGGCTCAAAGGGGTATGATACACTAAGTCCCCTACATATGAATGAGTTTCATTCTGAGAGCCTATCTGTAAGTCCAATTTGTTCATAAGTCCAACGAAGCTAGCCTAGGTACCCAATGAACACAATCAGCTATATAGTACTGTGCTACAATTGACTTATAATGCTTTTCACACAATAATACACAAACTCCAAAAATAAAGAAAACATTTTTAAACTCACAGTACAGCACATGACAACGTATGCCAGACACATGAGTTAACTTATGAGACTGGACATGCAAACAGACGTTTGCATCTTTGAGAGTTCACAACTTGAAGGTTCATATGTAGGGGACTTATGGCACAGTATCACCACTCACAGGCCCTGCTCTCCAGGATCTGGGAGTATGGAGTGGAAAAAGAAGACACAGACTAATGTCATCCAACCCACCTACCTCACAAAATCACGGCAGGAGCCATGTGAAATAATTTGCATAGATATAATTTATAAGATGTTAAAAAAAAGCTATGCAATGAAAGAGGACATCGTTCCATGTGGTCAGTTCTAAGTGAAACAACAGCGAGAAAAGCTCAAACCACTTAGACCAGGAGATTCTACTGAGCAAAATCTGCAAGTGCTTCTAAATAGAGGAAAATTCTCAACTCAAGGTGTTTGCTTTCATGACCGTAAGTATATTAAAGATTCCAGAATTAAGCAAGATCCTACTGTGGACTTTGGATCCTGCATAATTTCCAGATACAGCTTGATTGCTTGACTCTGAAAGGAATCAAATGGATTCAACCAGCTGTAGGAATCCACTGGCTAGAATGATTTATTTGACACCTGAATAATTTTTGTTAAACTAAACAATTCTTGCCAGTAACGAATAGATAACGAATAGATAACAAATAACTGTTTTAACATGTTATTGTGTTTAAAGTCCTACGAGTAATAAAACTTACAAATATTTAAAATGCAGTCAAATTTTGACTCTGTACTCACCTAAATATAACTTACACAAAGAGCTACAGTGGTACTTTTTTCAATAAATAAGATTTGTTTTTGCAATGTTTAACTAAGTTTTGATTCCTAACCTAGATATATGAGTAAGTACATTTTAAGCAGTCAAACAAACGAGCCTATGTCCAAATTTCCTAACTACCCAATGACAAGAATACAACTTTCAATACCATCATCAAGTTTGGGTTTTTTGTTTTTTTTTTACACAGCGTATAAGTTCTCGAGGTATATTAAGGCATGGTTTGGAAACTGGGCTCTCTGACAAGAACCATTATGAATCACTTTCTCCACTAAGAGCCTTTAAGCATCTAATTTTGCTCTATTTCTGTATTCCAGACATGTAGAGCACAACTGCTACGTATTGCCACACATACGCGTTGTGGTCACCAGAGAACCCACACCAAGAAAAATGAATGAACGGCAGGCATGATGGGATTGAGGAGCCTTATTGAAAGGGGTTCCCCAACCCGCAGTCACTAGCAAACTGAAGTCGGACATCCTCCATCCCCTGTGGGTAAGAACCCCTGAGACCTGAGACGCTTCTGGACAAATCCACACGGGGACTCAGACGTGACATGGAACCACATCGGGCCCCACCGACCTGCCCCCACTGCAGACCAAGGAAGAACAACTCTCCAAATGTTGCAGGGGTCTCAGGGAACAGATGGAGCCGGCCCACCCACGCCTCTCTCCATGTGCCAAGCTAGTTCTTAGAAGTGAGGGGGCGAGGACAAGAGCAAGAGCTATCGGGGGGGGTAAAGAAAAACAGTCAAGCAGCTGGGTTTCCCCCTCTAGAAGGCAAGCTTTCGTGCTCTGAGTAACCGGGACTCACAGCTGTTTGTTGGAGAATAGGGCAGAAATGAACAAGTGCTCTCTGGGGTCTCCTGCCTCCAAGACAGCGGGGGGGTGTACATGATGTCAAGCAGTAGGATCCAGCAAGGCTGGGTGCAGCAAAGGCAGATGGAAGTCCCCAGGGAACACGGGACCCGCCGGCTACACAGGCCAGACCTCACAGAGACTCAGCACTGTAAACCACCCACTGCCTGCTGCCACACCCCCACAGCTCTACAGAAATGCCACTGAACTTCATTCTTGCACCCAGCACGAATGTGATAGAAGGCTTCTCTCTAGCTGTGTCTGCCTCTTGTTGGCACTCCACATCTGGCCCAGTTACCTACGGTTCAACTCTAGCTTACAAATTCCTTAAGAGACTCTGCTTCTTTTTTTTTTTAACATTTTTTATTTTAAAATTGTGGGGTACAGGTAAGGGTTAGGTATACAAATAAGCATTGTGCAAGTACCCTTGTTGATGAGGTGTGCCCTCACCCCCGTCCCCAGACAGATATTGACTACCATTAATCCCACCTCCCTTCCTCTCCCTGCCCCCCCTCATAGTTTCCCACACTGTCAATACTTTTCTTATAGTATTACGGTAGTTGTTCAAGGTCCATTTATGAGTGAGAATATGTGATACTCCGTGATACTCATTTCTTTGTTTCTGTGAGAGATCACTCGGCATTATAAACTCCAATTCCATCCAGGTTGCTGCAAAATTCATGATACAAAAGTACTCAAAACTTGGTAAACATATGTATGTGTAAAACTATACAAAAATAAACAGAAAATATTCATTTTAGGGAAAAAAAAAAAAAAAAGAGAGACTCTGCTTCATCTAACGCCTTCAACACCAGCCCTGCTGGGGAAAGTCCCTCTGCCAGGCCACCCCACAGGCAGCTGGCCAGCCTTCGACTGGTTTTTCTCAGATCAAGCACCTGCCTGTTTTCCAGTCCACTGTGGCCAAAGGTGAGGCTGCCTACAAAAGTACTTTTTACCTAGAGGGAGCCTGACTGATTATAACAGTATCATCTGATCTGCTGAGTTCAATAATTGACTTGTCCAGATTGTCTTAAACAGTAAATCTCCCATCCTGCTGAAATGGTAGGTCTAAGAAAAACAACAGATGTCAAGGGAGCCGGTCGACAAGTCATCAGATCAGATGTCTGCCTTTTCCAGGTGGGAGAAGGAAGAAGGAAACATACCACGTCTCTTAAAGCCCCCATTAGGAACCTGCACACCCTTCCCACGCACACTCCATTGTTCAAAGCAAGTCACGTGCCCAGGGCAAGAGTCAAGGGCGGGTGGGAGAGTCCAGTATGCCCACAAGGAAGCCATGGCAAGATGGGGAAGGGAAGAAAGAATTATGCATAAATAATGCAATCTACCATTTTTATAATTTAGTCTGGGATGAATAAAATGTTATGGAAACAAGTTAAATAAGTCAGAGATTCATTCTTTTGTTATTTTTTAAAATTTGTATAAATATATGGGATACAAGTGCAATTTGGTTATATATTAGATTGCACAGGGGTGAAGTCAGGGCAGAGAATCATGAACCAAAATATATCCACCACCTTCTGTCCCTATAAAAACAAGCTAAAGCCTACTCAGACTCTTATTTTCGTTAACTTTCTAGTTTGGGGTTTTTTTTTTAATGGACTAGAAACTCTGTCTCTACCTAACTGAATCACAAAAGGTGGGTGTAGTATTTTTGATTGATGAGTAAGGGGAAAAAACATAAATCAAAAGCTCTAGCTGGGGGAGGATGCTTCCACGGCATTCTGAAGTCAAGCAGACACCGGCTGCAGTGGCGGCTCCAGGAATGTGAGCTGGAGGCGTGGGAGGAAGGGCTCTGGTTTCTGAGTCAGGCCCTGCACCCATGAGAAGCACCTGTAACCATGAAGGGGCACACGTCCACTGAGGAGCCCAGCTGTGGGGTGCACGCCCCAGGCCTCCTTGGGGAGAGCTCTCAAGCCCACACAAGAAGCCCAGAAGCTGACAGCACCAGGAGCAGCCACGATCCCCACCCTCTCACCGGCCTCCGATGCTTCTCCTTCTTTCCCAAAGCTTTCAAAGTCTGTTTCTAGGATACAGGGACTTTTCTAACTTTTCTCTGTTTTTTGAGTCGGAGTCTCACCCTGTTGCCCAGGCTGGAATGCAGTAGCATACTCACAGACACTGCAGCCTCAACCCGCTGGGCTCAGGCGATCCTTTTGCCTCAGCCTTCCAAGTAGCTGGAACTACAGGCACACACCACCACATCCAGTTAATTTTTTTTATTTTATTGTCGAAATGAGGTCTTGCCAAGTTGCCCAGGTTGGCAAACCCGTGGGCTCAGGCAGTCCTCAGCCTCCCAAAGTGCTGGGATTTTCGGTGTGAGCCACTGCGCCCGGCAGATACAGGGACTTTTGATGATGATGTTTTTCACAGCCTATCTAAAATATTTTCATTTAGCTTTAAAAAAACAAACTAGAATCTTAAAAAAGTAAACTTGTGAAATGCAATTAAGGCTACAAGAATTTTATTAGCAGATACTTTCTTTATAGATACTTAAGAAGCTAAAAAAAAAACTTTAAAAAACACACACACAAATATACTTGATCAAATATATGTGTGTATAGGTACATCCATCATACACATACAGACACATATTTCATGATTGAAAGTTTGTTGTCCAAAGAATTACTCAAATATAACCACATTGCAATTATCCGTTAGTTTCTCTCCTCCTCCTCCATGCCCATCGAAACTTTTGATCTCCTTTGAAGGGGAACAAAAAGGAGCCAGGGCAGCTGGGTTTCTGCTTGGGTGCGTTTTTGCTTCCTATTGAGCTAATACCCATTAAATATTTAGAAATAGTCCAGGTGCAGTGGCTCACGCCTATAATTGCAGCACTTTGGGAGGCCAAGGTAGGAGGATTGCTTGAGCACAGGAGTTCGAGACCAGCCTAGGCAACATAGCAAGATCCCCATCTCTACAGAAAATCAAAAAATTAGCCAGGCGTGGCGGTGCGTGCCTGTAGTCCCAGCTACTTGGGAGGAGGAGGCCAAAGGATCACCTGAGTCCAGGAGGTTGAGGCTGCAGTGATCATGATTATACCACTGCGCTCCAGCCTGGGCAACACAGTGAGACCCCAAATCAAACAGAAATTTAAAAAAAAATAAACAACACAGAACTTAAATCATGGAAAATGACAACAAAAAGCCTTGTCATTAAGAAACGTCACATAAAAACGTAAGAAAGGAATTGATCCTTACCCCCAAAATGGGGACAGACTCACAGGCAGGCATTTTCAGTGTTCCAGGGACTGTCCTATGAGGAGTCTAACTCATGGGAAGACAAAGCACACTACAGTCATTCCCCTGGGACCGTCTCACGTGCAACATTTTGCACAGGCTTGTTTACTGTGATTGAAGCTTCCTTGCAGCGGTAATGATGAATTCCCTCAAGACTACTTCTCCATTCAGAAATAATATCAAGCCAAGCCCTCAATGTCTGGCAAAGAAATCATAAGTTGGGGTAGGCATCATCTCTTTTTCAGATACAGGTTTCCTCCTCCCAAAATGTTGCCTTGTAGTTTTCTCCCCAAGCAAACTGGAAATCCACAGGTGTCAATTTTCCATAGGAAAGTCAGTTTCATTCTAGAATATTCTGGAGCCACATAGTATTGATTTCTCAATATCTTAAATGCAGAAAGCCTCAACCCCAGAAATGTCCTTGAGTTTGCTTGTTTGTTATGAAATCTTGGTCCCTTAGAATCAAAACCTTTCTCTGGCAGTGCAGCCTGCCCCATAGAGGAATTTAAACCACTTAATCCTTCCCTCTAGATGGTATTTCTCCATCACTGGCTTCATATGGCTGGATAAGCTTCTTGGAAGTGTTTACAATCAATCCATATCTACGATATCCCAGCTATCTTCAACTCTGTGTGGCCAATCAGGAGAAAAAGAGAACATTCAGGTCCACGAAGCTTCCCTGATCTGGGATGTTATCAAATAACTCTCAGATAAAACATATCACCCTCCCCGACCCCACATCCTGGCATAGCACACGTGGCAAGATGGCTTCTACAACTCTCTCTGCAATGGTTACACCCTGTCCCTCAGTAAAATCTGGATTCTCAAGGACGCCAGCTCAGCAGAACTCTGTTCATTCACAGTCACCAGAATGCTTTCTCAAGTGCCAGTCCGCACACAGCATAATGTCATTTGACCGCGTAGACTTTCAAACCAAGGAATCTGCCAGAAGCCTCTGAAGAGTGGGTGATTTTCTTCCAGGCATCTTTAGGGCTAACAGCCCCACATCCAGACAGCTGGGAAACCAGCTCACAGTTCCTGATGGCACACAGATGACAAGGAATTACAGGAACTTGTAGATTTCACAAGGGGAAAAGCACCCCGCTTCGTCACCATCCTTTGCTTAAAGCAGTGTGTTTTCACACCTAGCATTCCTCTTAAAGACACAGACATTTTCCATTGGTTTTCAACAGCTCTTGTAAGGTCACTTCTGGCTGGTCCAACTTCCACTGCCATTTAGTACCCAACGGGTTCATGCGGGGCCAATTCCAAGACCTACCTATTAGCACATGACAAGTTCAAGGTAGTCTCCATGCAGGGAAGGCTTTTGGTGCTGCAGAACGTGTGTCTCTGGGAGTCTTCTCGCCCTTCAAGGACCCACTTGGTCCATCTGGAAAGCTCTTGCCTCAGCCTCCCAAAGTGCTGGAATTACAGGCTGGGCCACTGAACCCAGTCGCTTTGTTGGATTTAAAGTAACTCTACGATCCACCTTCGTACATTTCCCAGAATCTTCTAACCCTGGTGATAAAAATGCCCTTCTCCCATAGACTGTAGTAGAAATATCATTTTCTGGTTTCATATCATCAAGCATCCCATAGCGTTTGTACTAAGACAGCAGATACAACAGTGGTATCATGTGCACACTTAGGACCCTCAGGGTCTTTTTCTAGCGGATTCCAGTGGATGCGTCAAACTCATCTCTTTATGTGTGAGTCTGCTTCTGAGTACAGGCTACTTGAATCTAGACTGACCATTTCTATAAGATGATCTTCCAAATGCTGTGCCGTTTCGATTTTACTTCCTCTGAGTTAAAAAAAAAAAAAATCTAAAGTTAACACAACAGAATTTGGCTGACATACTGAATTCTTTCCTACAGGTCAACCCCTGAAAACGCTGGGTAGGGCAGACTCTTCCCCTTACACACACCATCCCTAGGACTTCTGAAAGCGAATGAACTCCGTTGCTTGGAGCTGACCACTGAGTCTTTCCTAACTACCTACTTGGCAATAACTTTTTGTAAATATTTCTGTTATTTTTAATTGAGATATTCACATATCACAGAATTCACCCCAAGTGAATAATTCAGTGGGTTGTTTTTTTTTTTTAGCATAGTCACAAAGTTGTGCAACTATTGATACAGAAACCCACTATTATCTGTCCATATGCCACAACCCTTACGAGAAGACATAACGTTCCAGCAGGCCTACCCGTACCTACATTCCTAAGAATTAGCAAAAGAAAGTGTATTTCCTTATCTCCTATGCATTCCGTTAAGTCACTTCAAAGAACCCTTAGCTCCCTGTAGACTGCGTTCACTCAACTGAGAAAAATGAATTCCAATTCACTCCTTTCTATCAGTGGTCGCAGATTTGAAAATATAGCCCTCAAGTAACCATAAGCCTTGTAACTTAGATAACTTTTTGCGTGTCATAACTAGGAATCAACAGTATGTGGTAGTGAATAAAGTTTTACTTTGTAACAGGCTCCGTTGACTCCCTTACTCTATGGCAAGTTTATTCCACTCTTCAGTTTGGTGTCACAGATAACACTGTGAGCTACCTTTCGGTAGCCAGTGCCAGGAAATGTGGACCATAAATATTACTGCTAACAAAATGCAACTGTGACTTGAGTTCTAAAGGATGCTCTGCCAGTCATGTAGTCAATGTATAGGTACCAGCAACCCTAAACTTATGAAAACAGACTGTGAAATCAAAGGGGAGAGCAGATGGGTTACGAAAATGCCAGGAGCTGGGTTCTCCTCCCAGAATTCAAATTCAGAAATAAACTTCTTTCTGCCAGTCGCCTGCCTCTCAGTGTATGGGCATTGAGAGATAGTAGCCAAGTGATATATTATCATGCTAATTCCAGAACACTTTCAACACCCCAAAAAAAACCCCTTTCCTATAAACATCCACTCCCCTTCTCCCTAGTCCCTGGCCACCACCAATCTACTTTTTTTTTCCTATGGCTTTGGCCATTCTGAACATTTTCTATAAATGGGATCTCATCGTATGTGGTCTGGATTTTTCTGCGCCTGGATTCCTTCACTCGAGATATTGTCCAAGTTCAGCCACATTGCAGCATGGATCAGTACCATACTTCTAATTACAGCTGAGTAATATTCCATTGAAGGGATAGATCTCACCTTGTTTATCCATCAGTAGTTGACGGACATTGAATTGTTCCCACTCTCTTGGCTCTGATGAATAATGTTGCTATGAACATTTGTGTAGACGGTTTTGTGTGAACACACGCTTTCAGTTCTTTTGGATATATACATAGGTGTGGAATTGCTGGGTTATATGGTAAATCTATATGTAACTTTTTTGAGGAATCGGGTAATATCTTAATGTGATACTATGCAGTGATAAGGCACATCCCATACAAATGTTATTTCCACCAATATTGAAAGGTTTTCGATAAACAACCAGGAGTAACATCCGTTACTTTCCCAACTGCTATGGGGCTGTCACTTTAACATGAAAAGAAACTGGATATCCAATACGTGTGGTTCCCTGGTGGTGCGAGCTTCCCTGGCTACCTTCAAACTCACAGAAGATGTGTCAGAGAACTGTCAGGGTGTGGAGGGTGGGGACATTGACAATGGAGGAAAGACAGTTACCAGCAGGGTCTCTTGGGAAGTTTTTGGTTCAACTGTCATGTTCCAGGCACCAGTCAGAATGGTCTAAAATCTAGATGTTTTCAGTAAGTTGAAAACTGGGAGTCTCTAGATCAGGACCCAGCAAATCACAACCCATGAGCCAACCCAGACAGCCAAACAATTTTTTCCATTTTTAAGCAGTTACATTTTAAATAGCCATATAAACACCTTCATAACATCCTCAATTGACTCACAAAGCCTAAACTATTTGCTATCCGGCCCTTTAAGAAAAGTTTGCCAACTCCTACTCCAGATGATACTCATGCAAATTAAATTTTTTGTTTGTTTGTTTGTTTGTTTGTTTGTTTTGAGTCAGAGTCTCACTTTGTCACCCAGGCTGGAGTGCAGTGGCATGCTCACAGCAGCCTCGACCTGCTGGGCTCTGGTGATCCGTCTGCCTCAGCCTTCCAAGTAGCTGGAACCACAGGTGTGTGCCACCATGTCTGGTTAATTTTTTAATTTTTATTGTAGAGATGAGGTCTCACCAAGTGGCCCAGGCTGATCTTGAACCCCTGGACTCAGGCAATCCTCTTGCCTCCACCTCCTAAAGTGCTGGGATTACAGGTGTGAGTCACTGCACCCAGCTAAAATTAAGTTTTTTAACCCAACAAGACAGAGCCAGCACCAAGTTATTAAACTGCTGGCAGTATCCTTTACCAGGGACCAGAGAACACCCAACCCAGGACATCAAGTTACCTGCAAAGTGACTCTGAAGGCTGTTAAGTACACAGCATCAAAACAGGAAAGATGGTGAGTGAGCCTTGAACAGGGCTGGGGAGTCCAGTTACCCAAACTCCGGAAAATTCCAATAAAATATTTGTTTCTTCCCTCTAATGTCTTTTGCCTGGAGAGTGTCGCACTCAATGCATGTGTGTATTCTGCTTTATAAATCCATCCCCGCATCCTCATCCCCTTCCTACTTCTTCTGACCCATGCTCTCTTCTTTCACCAGGTGTCAACAGCAAATCCTTCTTCCTTAGGGCTTGTAGACTGCTGTCCCCTCCCCCATGAGCCGATTAAACTACACGACGCTTAGAGCTCTGGGTATGCATTATTATTTCTGTTTGCAAGATGTCAATATTAAACCTACCGACTGGTAATTAATTGCTGTAGGCCATTTATCTTAATCCCTTTGAAAGGGGGAAAGTA
Organism: Carlito syrichta; assembly: GCF_000164805.1. Classification (NCBI taxonomy): domain Eukaryota; kingdom Metazoa; phylum Chordata; class Mammalia; order Primates; family Tarsiidae; genus Carlito; species Carlito syrichta. The sequence continues at coordinate 209,702 of NW_007166253.1, forward strand.
ACACTCATTCCTGCCCACCTAAATGTTCTCCCTGGTCCTAGCAGCTCCTTAAAAGCAATGGCCATGAAACACAACAAGGCATATCAGCCCTTCAACTTCACCCCAAGATACACCATGCCCAGTGGATCTTTAAAATCTTCCAGTTTTCTAAAGAGTCAAAATTATCAGCTTCGGTTTGAACTTCAAATCTTTCAGCACAAGGAGAAGTTAATCTGTTTGCATTTGCTCTTCTGTAAAGATGGAAGTAGACATACTAAAAGCCTCTGCGCCTCCTCAGACTTCCCTTATTAACTTTTTCTCCCTATCTGTTCCATGCCAGGTTTTCTTGGTGCCTCCCCTGTTACCTAGGGCAGAGCAGGAGGGAGTGTGTGGAGACAGGATACATGTAGGTCCTTCCTACTGCTTGTAACTCCTTCCTGATTTTAATCTTCCCATTGTGGTTCTTACTTAGTTTCGCTGTTTCAGTATCCTGAATGGTCCTGCCAAATTACCTCTTTCTAAAACTTTCCAATTAACTCTCCAGCTTTTGGTGGAGTTCTGGCCTCAGCAAAAATAGACACACACCCCTTCCTGTGCTTCCTACCATGCCTAACCCTTTCACTTAATTTCTGAGCCTCTTTTTGAACAAGAGTCATCTTCTGTGGGGTGTGAGCCCAGAACCCCCTCATTGTGATCACGAGTTAGTCTGCATTCCTTCATTAGCTCCCAACCATGAGGAAAATACACTTATACAACATGAGTGAGAAAGTTGTGAATAACGCATATACGCATATAGAAAACTTATCTTCACGGTCTTCTAAAATATTGTTTCATCTGCCAGAACATAGTTTAACCAAGGTTTGAGAGTTTCAGGACACACACACACACACACACACACACACACAGAGAGACAGAGAGAGAGAGAGAGAGAGAGAGAGAGAGAGAGAGAGAGAGAGAGAGAGGGAATTTTCATTCCAATAACAAATAATTGATAACAAACCAAAGCCACAGTCTAGTCTCTAGTCTTAATACCAGCGGTTCTCAAACCATCCTTTCCTGACACCTCCATCTAATTCAGAATTCCCTTTCTTACCAGTATAACCATACATTTTTAAAACTTTCTTTCTTTCGCATTCTAATTTTGGATAGCTTAAAAAAAAGTATATAAAATATCAAGGAGGCCAGGCTCGGTGGCTCAGCCATAATCCCAGCACCTTGGGAGGCCGAGGCAAGTGAACTGCTTGAGCCCATGGGTGTAAGACCAGCCCAGGAAACCTGGCAAGACCTTGACTCTACAATAAATAAAAAATTAGCCAGGCATGGAAGCGCACGTCTGTAGTCCCAGCTACTTGGAAGGCTGAGGTGGAAGGATCACCGGAGCCCAGCAGGTTGATGCTGGGGTGGCCGTGAGTGTGCCACTGCACTCCAGCCTGGGCCACGGAGTGAGACTCCAACTCAAAATAAATAAGTAAATAAATAAAAATAAAACACCAAGGAGATAATAAGGAACTCTTCTTGTTTTATTTTTACAATTAGGATTAGAAAAATATTACATGCACAACCAAGGGATATAAAAGGCTGTTGAGTACTTAAATTAAAGGATCTTTCAAAATAAGATACAAGGGGGGGGACCCCAAAAAAACCTGGAATTATTTTTTGGAGGGCAGCCCCCTTGTCATACAGGCTTCCCCTGCTGGATAAGTGCTCTAGGAGCCCATTGGCATCAATGTACCAGCTAGCATTGTTGTAAGAGACTGCATTCGTCTTCAGTGAATTTTTTTTTGGAGACTCTTTCAAGTCATTTGTCCATTGCATATGGGTGATTTACGAGAGCACCTGCCCACACCATGCTGAGTGTTCAGCAGTTTTAACCAAAAACAGCATGATCCCCATGCCCCACCCTCCCTGTTCACTCAATCTCACCCCGAGTGACTTTTTTTGTTTCCTCAGATGAAAAGAGTTCTCAAAGGGAAACGTTTCGCCCCTGTGTAAGAGGTGGGGGAAAAAATGGCTGAAACACTAAAAGGCATCGAAATCAACAAGTTCAAAACCTGTTTTGAGCAGTGGAAAAAGCATCTTGACAGGTGTACTGCATCAATCAGAAAGGACTTTGAGGGTGACTGAAGTTTAAACATGTGAGAATAAAGACACAATTTTTGATAAAATTTGTTTTGGGGGGCCTCCCCTCCTAGGTGCACCTATTCATTGGCAAATGACTTGGAAGTGATCTTGCCCAAAGGCAAGGAGATGATCTAAATGGTGTCCTCTCTGTCCTTCCCAAAGGCCCCAGGGCTGTGTTCCTCACCAACATACTCAACTGTACCAAACCACTGCTCCGGGGTGCAGTCACTGGCGACCAATCTGAACCTTCTCAAAGGTGAAAAGCCCATGTATTCCCCTGCCAATAGATCCTCTTTGTGTTAAATGACCCATTCGGGGGTAGCACCCTTCACTTTGGGTTCAGGACAGAAAGTGGGAGGTACGGGCAGGCACAGGGAATCGGACGCATAAGACACGGGCTTTGCAAGCGCTCAACAGTTGTCAAAACCCCATCACAGCTCCTCACGCCGTTCCTGGTGGTGAAAGACACTCCTGCTTCACCTCACAACTGGCATGCTGTCTCATTACCTGCGGGGCAGGCAATCAGTCAGCAAGTGACAGGGCAGGAAGTTGCTGGAACGAGAGCACGCGCGCGTCTCATTCTGGCCCGGGGCTGGTCTGCGCCTCGCTCCAGAACGCTTTCTCCAGATGCTACAGACACTCTGTGATACCTAAACCACAAATCATCACATTCCCCGCCCTTCGAGCCAGGCTTGTCCTTGAGCTTCCCACATAGCAAGATATTCACCAGGCTGGTCCCTGATACAATCGCGCCTTACAAATTCGGAGTCAGATCTGCCATGCCACCTACTTGGTGGGCTGAAAAGCAGGGGAACCTCATGACATAAAAACACCCACTGCCGGAGAGCCTCGGAAAGTCACGCAGGGCATTTCAGACATTTCGCAAGGAATGAATCCTGGCTGGCTCACTCGAGAAAATATTTGATCAATGTAAACATGGCAGACATCCGACAAGGCCTAAAATTAGAGCAAGTATGTCTCAGGACCCGAGCCATCCTGCAGACACAGAATCACAGGCAGGTCACTTCAGAATCATTTCCAAAACTCCAGGCAAACTGCTTTTTCCTCTGAAGAAGGAAACCAAGAGAAATATCTGCTGTCTGGTTGTTTTAGGAACCAATGTGGGTTTTTTAACGACTCTTGAATTTTATCTACTGTGACACATTAAAGCCATCGAAACTGAAAAAGTGTTTCTAAACTACGATGCTAGAAGTTGGGAAAAGGGTTGACTGGATCATACCCACACAGAAAAGGGGGCCGCAACTTGATCTGCCCGTATCTTAAAGGGAACGAACCTTCAGTGGACTGCTCTCCCGATATCACCTTCTTGGCTGGGAAGTTCTTAGGCTTGAGCACATACTCCTGGGTCTGGCCGTGATGAATCACCACATTCTGCGAGGAAAGGGGCGTCACTCTGGGAAGAAACAAAGCAAAAGTAAAGAAATAAATAATGGACTTTTAACAGTCAGCTAAGAAGGAAAGAAGGAGAAATTAGTTAAATGTAGAAACGCGTATTAAGCCCGAGCAAGGTTCCGCTTTTTCCTTCAAATACTGTAGCTGACCATTGGTGACACATAAGGAAGGACCTGGCAGGTGACCCCCGGCAGCCTCCCACATGAAAGGGACTCTGCCTGTCTAGTCAAGAAGCGTGACAATAAATAGGTCGTCACAGGTGGCTTCTGTCAGAGAATTCAGAGCCTTACCATAAGCCTTCATGCAAAACACACGGCACTTATATTTTTGTAAAAAGATGGAGCCAGGCGTGGTGATACATGCCTACAGTCCCTGCTACCCGGGAGGCTGAGGAGGGAGAATCACCTGAGTGCAGAAGTTTGAGGCTACAGTGAGTTATGATCAATTGCACCACTGTACTCCAGCCTGGGCAACAGAGCAAGACCCTAAGACATAAATGCAAACAAATACACCTATAAATAGTGGGCAGCACTGGAATTGGGAAGAGGGAGATGGGGAAGAGATGGCAGGAGGGGGATTGGCAAGCAATTCCCAGCTTGACCAGTTAAGCAGAATCAACAATAAACAATGGCGCAGCCTGCAAGTGGGATCTTGCAATTGGGCACGATGCGAGGAGCTTGGCTTCTCAGACTCTTGGACCCTCAACTTCCCGATCTGTAGCGAGGACCCTCTGACACACAAGGTTGAGAAAAAATATGCCTGTAAAAATCTGAACACATTAAACACTGAGAAATAATAATAATAATCGAAATTCCCTTTCGAAATCAAGATGATGCCTTGAGGACGTGTCTAATTTTGATGCTGCATCTCACAGTGGTGGTAAAATCTACACTATACAAGTTAAATGTTTTATTTTTTATTTATTTATTTTTTTGAGTTGGAGTCTTACTCTGTCGCCCAGACTGGAGTGCAGTGGCCACTTCCGGCCACTGCAGCCTCGACTGCTGGGCTCCGGCGATCCTTCTGCTTCAGTCTTCTGAGTAGCCGGAATTACAGGCACGCGCTACCACACCCGGCTGATTTTTGGTTTATTGTAGAGATGAGGTCTCGTCAAGTTACCCAGGCAGGTCTCGAACCCGCGGGCTCAGGCAATCCACTCACCTCAGCCTCCCAAGGCACGGGATTACAAGCTGAGCCACCGAGCCCGGCTGAGTTAAATGTTTTATAATCACCAATTCCTAAAACTGAGAAGACGACAATCTCACTAGCCTCTTAGTAACACACTTAGTCAAGACCCTGGGGACTTCTGAACACGGTCACTCTGTGTTCAGTCTCCTGGCCCTTTGATTTGCTGTGATAGTTCTTCTGCACTGCATGTTATCTACACTTTAAAATAATAAGGCTTTTCCCAGATTGAGTTAATCCCTGAAGGAAAGTAATTAAAAAAAAAAAATAGAAAGAGGATAAACCAACAAATTCTGGAATATGCAAAATCGCTACCAAGATTGTTAGGAATTACATTTTAGGCTGGGCATGGTGGCTCAGCTTGTCATCCCAGCACTTTGGGAGACTGAGGCAAGTGGACTGCCTGAGTCTTCGGGTTCAAGACCAGTCTAAGCAACTTGGTGAGACCTCGTCTCTACAATAAATCACAAAAACTAGCCAGGCATGGTGGAATGTGTCTATAGTTCCAGTTCCTTGGAAGACTGAGGCGGAAGGATCGCCTGAGTCCAGCAGGTCAAGGCTGCGGTGGCCGTCAGTGTGCCACTACATTCCAGCCTGAGCAACAAGACTCCAACTCAAAAAAAAAAAAAAAAAAAAGCAAAGAGAACTCTCCATACTGCTCTCCACAGGGGTGGAACTAGATTATACTCCCACCAACAGTGTAGAAGCATTCTCCTTTCTCTACAGTCTCGCCAGTTCCTGTTGATTTTTGACTTTTTAGTGACAGTCATCCTGACCGATATGAGATAGTATCTTTTGATTTGAATTTTTCTGATGATTAGTGAGGCTGTGCACGTTTTTATGTGTCTGAGAGCTGCTTGTATGTCTTCCTTGGGAAGTGTCTGTTTGTGTCCTTTGCCCACTTTTTAATGGGGTTGTTTTTTCCTGTTGATTTGCTTGCGTTCCTTACAGATTCTGAGGCCTTTGTCAAATTTGACTCAGCAATCCCACTCCTGGGAAAATACCCAAAGGAGCAGAAATCACTCTACCAGAAAGGTACCTTCTCTCGTATGTTCACTGCCCCACTATTCACAATAGCCAAAGCATGGAACCAGCCCAGATGCCGGTCGATAGCAGACTGGACAAAGAAAATGTGGTACGTACACATGGTGGAATATGACACAGTCATAAAAAAGAGCAAAATCATGGCATTTACAGGAACATGGAAGCAGCTGGAGATCATCATTCTGTGTGATCACCATGGAAACAAAAAACTGAGTGCTGCGTGTTCTCGCTCATAAGCGGGTACTAAACACTGGACATAAGGACACAAAGACGGAACAGATACCAGGCACTGCTTAAGGAGGGGGGGACGGACAGAGGGACAGAAGGAGAAACAAAGGGGGAGTAAGAGATAAAGAACCGCTCACACCTGCGATCCCAGCACTTTGGGAGGACTGACTGAGCCCAGGAGTTCGAGACCAGCCTAGGCAACTTGGCAACTCTACAATAAATAAAAAATTAGCCAAGCGTGGTGGCACATACTTGTGGTTCCAGCTACTTGGAAGGCTGAGGTGGAAGGATCACCTGAGCCCAGCAGGTCAAGGCTGCAATGGCCGTGAGCATGCCACTGCACTTCAGCCTGGGCGACACAGTGAGACTCCAACTCAAAAAACAAATAAATGAATACGAAACAACCCAGCGGGCACCATGCCCACCACTAGGGGGCTGGAGGGATGGGCTTGTCAGGAGCCCAAGCCGCACCTTCATGCAATATCCTTATGTAATACATCCTCACACGTACCCCATGATTCTAATATAAAATAAAAATAACTTTGAAAAGCAGCCAAAGAATCTTGAGTGGACTCATGTCTCTGGGTCTAGCCAGGGCAGGTGGGTGAGCCATGCTGTGGGACAAGGCGTTCATGGGACAAAAGGGAAAGCAAGAGGCTGGATGCCTCCCCCACAACCAGTCGGTGACCCAGAGCTGGCACCTTAAACCGTGTGGACTCAGGAAGGGCCGGAAGATCAACCTTGGGCCTGGGTTTCCCCAGACGTAACACATGCAAGGACACTCCCTGCGTCACCAGACTCATGACTGACTAAAAGCCTGAGATTTAACACTGTCAACACTTTTATTTTGATGACGCAAGTGTTGTTTTGAACCAAATACAGTTGGTTGGGACAGAGCAGAAGTGAAGCAGCTGGACACATCTGGCAGTGGTCGATAAGAGCCACAAGTCTCTTCTACAGTCTCATGGTCAGAGAAGCCCTCTCCTCTTCTTAGAAGCAACCGGCTAAGCCACCACCCTGTTATCCTGCTGCTGAGACCCTCTGAGAGGTGTACAGACCAGCTCTGTTCCAAGAAGGAAAACCTGGCATTCCAGGAGACCCTGGCTGCTACAACTCATTCCTGTCCACCAGAAAGGTGGGAGTGTGGGGCCAGTCTTTCACTCCGGGTCCCCCCAGCCTTCCCTCTGAATTGAGAAAGCAGAAGCCAATAAGAAATGAGCCAGAAGCCTACGTTCACGTGGGCCCCTTTCCCCTAAATGTAACAGCAAGGTCATAAACAAATAAGTAAGACCAAGAGGCACCAGGTCCAGAACTCAAGGAACATCCCTCAGCTGTCACTCATTGGAGGACATTAGACCCCAAGACCCACAACTGCATAACGTCTTCCCTAGTGACAGACATGTTGCAAACACAATGAGTCCCCTACATAAGAACCTTCAAGTCACGAACTGTAACGATGCACATCTGCTTTTTTATGGATTATTTCTCTTCCCCAGGGGTCAGTATAACTTGATAAATGCATGCAGAACTACAGAGCCCATTGTGTTTGTTGAGTACCTAGGTTAACTTTGCTGGACTTAAATGGGACTTACAGCATGCTCTTGGAACAGAACTTGTTCATAGGTCGGGGATTCCATGGATAAAGTGCCACACAGCTTCCCCCTACATGTTCCCCTCCACCTTCTCCCATGTCCCCCAGTGACAGATGGAAGCCCATGGGCTCCATAGGCCAGTCTGATACCACTTGACCTCACAGTCCCCTGGGGACAGAAGCAGATCTGTGGATCACACACTGCCTGGGCAAGGAGAGGGAGTGGTCTCATCACTCAGCCCACAATGTTACATGAGATATTGTGTGACGGGGAGGTGTGGGCTTCTGAGGAAGTGCCCCCCCACCTCAGTGGGGAGTGTGGTACCCAACGGGTGGTCCTGTAGCCCTCATCTCCCCTCCTTCAGCAGTTCCCAGTGTCTTGTGTTCCCATCCTTGTGCTTGTGTTTAGTGCCCACTTATGAGTGAGAACAGTATTCAGTTGTTTCTGTGATAATTCATTTAGAATGATGACAGTCTCCAGCTGCATCCAAGTTGCAGCAATGGACATGATTTCATTCTTTTTTATGGCTGTGTAATATTCCATCACCACAAACGCTTTTTTTTTTTTTTTTTTTGAGTTGGAGTCTCACTCTGTCACCCAGGCTGAAGGGCAGTGGTGTGCTCACAGCCAACACAGCCTTGACCTGCTGGGCTCAGGTGATCCTTCCGCCTCAGCCTTCCAAGTAGCTGGAACTACAGGCACGTACCACCACGTCCAACTTATTTATTTATTTATTTAATGTAGAGACAAGGTCTCACCAAGTTGCCCAGGTTGGTCTCGAACCCTTGGGCGCAGGTAGTCCTCTCACCTCAGCCTCCCAAAGTGCTGGGATTACAGGCATCAGCCACCGCACCCAGCCTCACAAGCATTTATTAACTGGAATCGTCCTCCTGCCCTCTCTCCCCTCCTCGGATGGAGGTGTTCACAACCCAGGTGACATAAAAGTACACAAGCAGCTGAAGGAGGCTGGAAAATTCTAGAAGAGGAAGAGAAACGTTGAGGGAAGACTGGGAGGGCCACTGCCTTGATCTTACCAAATGGAGGGTCATGAGATAACATTTATGACCTTGTCAGTTAAAGCTGACAGAAGAAGAAACCGAGGCTGAAACGTGCTGTTTGGGTTTGCAGAGACAGAAAAACAATGAATGCAAAACACAGGCATACCTCGTTTTGTTGCATTCACTTTGCTTCACAGATACTGCATGTTTTTACAAGTTAAAGGTTTATAGCACAGTCAAGTCTATCAGCACTGTTTTGTCATCAGCACGTGCTCACTTTGTGTCTCCGTCACACATTTTGGTAATTCTCACAATATTTCAGATTTTTCCACTATTATTATATCTGCTATGGTGATCTATGATCAGTGATCTTTGGTGCAACTATTGTAATAATTGTCATTGTTTTGGGCAACACAGACCACACCCACATAAGACAATGAGCTTAACAGATACGTGTTGCGTATGCTCTGAAGGTTCTACCGACCGGCTGTTTCCCTGTCTGCTCCCTCTCTTCAGGCCTTCCATTCCTTGAGTCAAAACAGTATTGACATGAGGCCAGTTGATGACCCTACAATGGCCACTAAGCGGTCAAGTGAAAGGAAGAGTCGTGTATCTCTCACTTTCGTCCAAAGGCTAGAAAAGATGAAGCTTCGTGAGGAAGGCATATCCAGAGCTGAGACAGGCCCAAAGCCTGCCTCTTGCATCATCTGGTCCATTTGTGAAAGCATAGGAAAAGTTCTTGAAGGAAATCAGAAGTGCTAAAACAGAGGACACACAAATGGTAAGAAAGTGAAACAGCCTTACCGCTGATGTAGAGAAAGTTTGAGTATTCTGGATAGAAGATCAAATCAGCCACCACATTTCCTTAAGCCAAAGCCTAATCCAGTGCAAGGCCCTGCTGTTCTCCAGTTCTAGGAAGGCTGAGAGAAGGTTTGGAGTCAGCAGAGGCTGGTTTGCGAGGTTGAAGGGAAGACGCCGTCCCCATCACATCCAAGTGCAGGGGAGGCAGCAGGTGCTGATAGAGAAGCTGCAGCGAGCTCTCCAGGTCAAGCTGAGATCCCTGATGGAAGTGGATGCTCTAAACAGCAGATGTCCATGGGGATGAAACCACCTTCTCTCAGAAGAAGATGCCATCCAGGACTTTCATAGCTAGAGAGAAGTCAATGCCTGGTTTCAAGACTTCAACGGACAGGCTGACACGCCTAGTAAGGGCTAATGCAGTTGGTGACTTCAGTTGAAGCCAATTCTCATTCACCATTCCAAAAATTCCAGGGCCCAGAGATAACTAAATCTACTCTGTGCTCTGTCAACAGAACAACAAAGCTGGATGACAGCTCATGTGTCTGCTGCAGGGTTTACTGGATGCTTTAAGTCCACTGTTGAAACCTACTGCTCATAAAATGAGATTCCTTTCAAAATATTACTGCTCATTGACAAGGCACCCAAGAGCCCTGGTGAAGATGCATAAAGAGATGAATGCTGTTTTCATGCCTGCTAACACAATATCCATTCTGCAACCCATGTTTCAAGGAGTCGTTTCAAGTCTTAATATTTAAAAAATAAGTGTCATGAGGCTATAGCTGCGATAGACAGTGATTCCTCTGATGAATCTAGGAAATGTACGTTGAAAGCCTTCTGGAAAGGAATCACCATTCTAGATGCTATTAGGAACATTTGTGGTTCATGGGAGGAGGTCATCAATGTTAACAGAGGTTGGAAGACGTTGACTGCAACCCTCATGGATGACTTTGAGGGGTTCGAGACTCCAGTGGAGGAAGGCTTACAGATGTGGTAGAAACATCCAGAGAACTGGAGCTAGAAGTGGAGCCTGGAGATGTAGGTGAATTACTGCAATCACATGATCAGGCTTGAACCGACGGGAAGGTGTTTCTTGGGGATGAACAAAAAAAGTGGTTTCTGGAGACAAAATCTACTCATAGGGAAGATGCCGCGAACACAACGAAACGATAACAGAGGATTTAGAGTACTCTAAATACTTAGCTGATGAAGCGGCGGCAGAGTTTGAGAAGACTGACTCCTATTTTGAAAGCAGTTCTACCATGGGTCAGCAGTGTATGCTACAGGGAAATCTTCTGTGAAAGAATCAATTTTTTTTTTAATCTTAACAAGTTGCTACAACCATCCCAGCCTTCAGCCACCATCACCCTGGTCAGTCAGCAGCCATCAACATCAAGGACAGACCCTCAACCAGTTAAAAGACGATGGCTTGCTGAAGACCCATATGACCAGAGCATGTTTTAGCAATAATGTGTTTTTAATTAAGGCAAGTACATTGGTTTTTAAGACATAATGCTATTGCACACATAATAGGCTACGGTACAGTATAAACATGACTTTTACAAGCATGGGAAACCAAAAGATTCCTGTGACTCACTTTACTGTGATATTCACTTGAGCGTGGTGGTCTAAATCTGAACCCTCTGTATCTTCAAGGTTTGCCAAAATGACTTCGAGAGGAAGGCTGGGGGACCCGGGATGAGTTCATAAGCTAAGTCTTCATCCACTACAGCAAGAAGTCTGTAGACAACATCTCAAGCAAATCCATCTAGGAGGGTCTGTGGGGAGGGAATCCCAGAAGTAACAGGACTTGAGGATCCCATGAGTAAGGAGCAAGGACCACAGGGGAGGGGTCCTGAAGCACACAAAGGCATCAAGGCCGGCGGGCTAGAAGGGTATTTTTTGTTCAAGGCCAAGGGGAAAAGCAAATGCCAAGGCATGTGCCCAATCATGGCAGACAGGAGGAAGTGGCCGGCCAGTCTGTGAGGAAGACAATTACTTTCTGTTATTTTTTATTTTCCTTTTTTTTTTGAATTGGAGTCTCACTCTGTTGCCCAGACTAGAGTGCAGTGGCACCTGCTAGGCTCCGGCGATCCTTCCACCTCAGTCTTCCAAGTAGCTGGAACTACAGGTGTGTGCTACCATGCCTGGCTAGTTTTTGATTTATTGTAGACATGAGGTCTTGCCAAGTTGCCTGGGTGGGCTTTGAATCCGCGGGCTCGGCAATCCACTCACCTTGGCTTCTCAAAGTACTGGGATTGCAGGCTGAGCCACCGAACCCGACACTTTCTATTATTTTAAGACAGAAATGTGGGGCGGATCTCTAGGGAACGACTAGGAAAAGCCTCTGGATGGAAGAATTGTGATGCTCTAAGAGGACCAACATCTTCAAAAGAGAAAATGTTTCAGGGGGAAAAAAATGTCTAAACATAGCCAGGCATGGTGTCATGCACCTGTAGTCCCAGCTATTTTGGAGGCTGAGGCAGGAAGATATCTTGATCCCAAAAGTTTGAGGCCAGCCTGGGCAATATATAGTAAGACCCCATCTCATTAAAAGAAAACATGGAATGACACAGTCTTGGAAGATATTTCACACTGAATGATGCTAATCTGTGGAGAATACAGGAAAAGAAAACAATTAGAAGGGAAGGAAAATCAGAATAACGTTGGTCCAGAAATGATACATGGGAGAAAGTTCCCAGGAGGAAGGGAGAGAGCAATCCCTACTCACTGCTGAGGAAAGGCAGAGAAATAAGGCATTAGAAAGGGCTGCTGTGTCTGGGAGAAGGTCCCCAGCAACATCCACGGCAACGTGAATAGTGGCAGGAGTCAGAAAGTCATCACGGAGGGCAAATGACTCTACGGGGGTGATGCTGATGACACACAGAAAAGAAAGAACAGGAGCACCAGACCAGAGGCTGGGCGTGGCCGTCTGAAGACCCACATCTGTGGAAACCTCTGGGTCTCCACAAAGAGGGAAACAATTGCACAAACTGCCCCCCTTAGAAGAAAGGATTAGTCACTCACTGTTTACCCTGCTGCCTTCCTAGTGGCAATTCTTGGCACATGGGTGGACTAAACTTTTCCATCATTCCACTGAATCCATCATTTGACCTGCGGAGGGGGCGGGAGGATCTGGCAGAACACAAGGCCCTTTCCACTGAAGCAGCGGCCTCTGGACCTCACAGGAGGGGTCCCCCGGCCGGCCATAAAAGGCTTCCCACAGAGGCCTGCCCAACACCATCCAACCTGTTTGCCTCTGCGGAGGGTCCTCGGTTCATAATAGAGAGCGAGAAGAGGCAGAGGGGGAGACAGGGATGCAGGAGGGAGCCTGGGGGCACCTTGGGTCTCTCCGAGTCTCCAGGCAATGTCCACACCACCACTTGCCCGCCTCCCCGTCCTCCGGCTGTCAAGAAGCACGGGCAGCTGCTCCCCAGTGAGCAGGGGGGTCTCAGAACCAAGGAAGTATCAGCCATGGCTTGATGGAGCAAACCTCATCGTCAGGGAGATTCTCAGGGACAATACGCACCAGGGGATGACGGGGGGAAAGCCAGCTGTTAGCCATGTGACAGTGTAACACACACGCGCACATGTGGGGGAAGATGAGAGCCTGTGGCCAGTGGAATCACCTGGCAGGCTATGAAAGGGTCAAAGGTGAAGAGTTGCTGATGAAGGACAAAAGGAAGTGTATACAGACAGTGCACAGAGCGTGCAGACTATGCATACAGGCAGTGCATACAGCAGATTGTGCATACAGACTGTGCACATAGACTGCACACAGTGCATGAAGCATGCAGACTGTGCATACAGACAGCGGATACAGACAGTGCACAGAGCATACGGACTATGTATACAGAGAGCTCAACAAACAATACATACAGACCGTGCATACAGATAGTGCATACAGCATATAGACTGTGCATATAGAAAGTGCATATGGACTGTGTATATACAGAGCACATACAGACTGTGTATATAGACAGTGCATAATACAGACAGCACATATATACAGACAGCACATACAGACAGTGCATACATTCCGTGCATTCAGCATATAGACAGTGCATACAGAGAGTGCATACAGGCAGCACATACAGACTATGCATATAGACTGCACATATGGACAGCACATACAGCATACAGATAGTACCTATAGAGTGTGAATACAGACAGTGCATATAGATGGTATACACAGACAGTGCATAGAACATAGAGACAAAGTATAGAGATGGTACATACAGATGGTGCATCCAGACAGCACATACAGAAACAGACAATGATACAGACAGTGCATGCAGTCAATGCATATAGATGGTGCAAACAGGCAGTGCATACAGACAGTACATACAGCAGACAGCATACAAACAGCACATATAGACAGATACAGACAGTGCATACACATAGTACAGACAGACAGCACATATACCACACAGACTGTGCATACTGGCGGTGCATACACACAGAACAGACAGTGCAAACACCACACAGATTGCGCTACAGATGATGCATACACACAGCACATACAGACAGTGCATATGGCATACACAGTATGCATGCAGACAGTGCATACACATGGCCAGTAACAGAGTAAGGGGGACAGGAGTATGCCAGAATTGACTCCGCAAAAGTAGCATGAAACAAACAAATACAAAGTCATGAGAAAGAGAGGCAAGAAAGATCACACTCAAAATAGAAATGCAGGGGCAGACCAACCACAACTGTATCTCACACGAAACAAGACGAAGAGACAGCAGGATTGAGAAATTACAATGAAAGAAGGTAGATCTCAGAGGAAAATACAGAAAATATGGGAGCTTTGGCATGGTCAGTAATAAACATGATCCATACAACCAAATACTTCTGGAACCAGTTTTCCTTGACCAGTGAGTAGTTCTTAACTCGGGGGTGATTTGTCCCCCAGGCCAAGTCTGGAGAGAGTTTTGGGTGTCAAGACTTAGAGATGGCCTACTGGCATCTAACAGGCAGAAGCCAGGGACTCTACTGAATACCCTAGAATGCACAGGACAACCCCACAGGGAAGACGTATCTGGCCTCAGATGTCAACAGGGCAAAGGTGAGGAACCAGCTCTGAACATGGGCCACTCTAACCTGCAGCAGACACCAGAGTGAAAAGCTGGTGGCCTCCGGTCTAGAAAAATGACAGGGCCAGGCACCCAAAGGGTAGACTCTAGGAGAGAGAATCAAACTGCACCACCTCCTTGCGAGTCTTATGGAGGTCCCATTAGGTCAGAGCGGTGACCCTGTCCTCAAGCTGCCAGGACACAAGGCACACCCTCTTTTCTGTTGTGAATCATCAAAGCCACACGCTAGTAAAGCAGGTCTCCTATCTGCAAAGGACGAGGCAACTGCAATCAAAAGCTCCGAAAAACACAGAAGACTGGAATCATCAAAGCCCTGAAATGAGTCAGTGACTTCACAAGTAAACATCGAAGGGAACGCTGTTAATAGCTAAAGTCCTGAGCTTGTCAGAAAGGAGGTGTTGCATGTGGCTTCCCATTTACTTCCCCAAACCCAATTTAGAAAGAAATTACAGCCATCTCTTAGTGATTGGAACTAAGAGGAACAACAAAACGCCTAACCGATACAACCCAAAAAACACAATTCCAAAATGTAAACAACTTAAACAATATCAGCTCCTCGCCGACGGGGAGATGCCAGCTGTGAGCCATCCACACTGACTTCCAAGAATCAGATTCGAGCTCTCTCACTGACCACGGGCAGGAGGAAGAGGACTGTCTCGATTTCCTCGGGGCAATACAATACAAGGGTAAAGGCATCACTTCACAAAGTTAATGTGAAAACAATCATGAAACGTGGTCTTTTATGACGAAGGAAAATACCTGTCACAATACCTGATGCACACAAGGGCACTGGGTTCCTTCACTTCCCTCTTCTTTTTTTTTTTTTTCGTTGAAGTCTCACTTTGTCACCCAGGCTGAAGTGCCATGACACGATCATGGACACCACGACCTCAATATCCTGGACTCAGGCGATCCTCCCTCCCTCAGCCTTCCAAGTAGCTGGAACCCAAGGAGCACGCTGTCATACCTGGCTAATTTTTTAAAGATTTATTGTAGAAATGAGATCTTGCCAAGTTGCCCAGGCTGGTCTCAAACCCCCGGGCTCAGGCAATCCTCTCACCTCCGCCTCCCACAGTGCTGGGAAGACAGGCGTGAGCCACTGCGCCCGGCACCTTCCTTCTTCTAATAAGGGCAAAACAAAAACAGAATTTCACCCCTCAGGATAGAGAATTATGAGAGTTCACATTCAAAGACTGCCTCAGTGTACAGTTAAGAGAAAAGCAAAGCTTAGTTTCAAATTTTTTGTAGTAAATAAAAGCTGTATTTTAAAAATTTGTGAAGTCATTGACCAACCGTGAGTTCAGAATTTGCACAGTCCCACACGCAACCCTGGGGTCCGCTGCTCACACTGATATACTTCCGAGTGTGCAAGACTTGAGAAGTTCTCCAGCTCCTCCTGGTCAGGTGCGGTGGCTCATACCTGTTATCCCAGCATCCTGGGAGGCCAAGGTGGGAGGATCCCTTGAGCCCAGCAGCTCGAGACCAGGCTGGGCGACACAGTGAGCCTTACCTATATAAAAAAATTTAAAAATTAGCCAGGCATGGTGGTGCACACCTGTAGTTCCAGCTAGCCGGGAGGCTGAGATGGTAGGATCGCCTGAGTCCCAGGAGTTTGAGGACACAATGAGGCATAATTGTACCACCGCACTCTAGCTAGGCAACAGATCCCTACTCAAAAATAAAAACGGTTTGCAGCAGCTCGTCAAAAAACTAAACATGGAATTACCATGATTCAACAACCATACTCCTAGGTCCTGAAAGCAGGGACTCAAACAAACACACGTGTCCGCCAAGGTGCACTGCAGCCTTAGTCGCCATTGCAAAAAGGTAGAAACAACCCAAATGTCCTCGAACAAATGAAGGAATAAACAGAATGAAGTGTGGACATGCAGAGGAATATTATTCTGCCATAAAAAGGAATGCATAACCCAGTGCAGTGGTTCACATCTGTAATCCCAGCACTTTGGGAGAAAGAGGCAAAAAGATTGCCTGAGCCCAGGATTGTCTGAGCCCAGGGGTTTGAGACCAGTCTGAGCAATATGGCAAGATCTCGTCTCTACAATAAATCAAAAACTTAGCCGCGCATGGTGGTGTGCACCTGTGGTTCCAGCTACTTGGGAGGATCACCTGAGCCCAGAAGGTCGAGGCTGTGGTGACCATAAGTGTGCCAATGCACTGCAGCCCGGATGACAGAGACTCCCACTCAAAAAAAAAAAAAAGAAGTAGAATAATATTTCAGCTGAATGCAGTGGCTCCCACCTGTAATTCCAGCACTTTGGGAGGCAGAGACAAGAGGATTGCCTGAACCCAGGGGTTCGAGATCAGCCTGAGCATCCCGGTGAGACCTTGTCTCTACAATAAATCAAAAAATTAGCCAGGTGTGGTGGCGCACGCCCATGGTTCCAGCTACTTGGAAGGATCACCTGAACCCAGCGGTGGCATTGAGTATGCCACTGCCCTTCAAGCCTGGGCAAGAGAGTGAGACTCTGACTCAAAAACAAAAACAAAAAAAAGGAATGCAATTCTGACACACAGTACAATACGGATGAACCTCGAAAACATTATTGAATCAGCCAGACATAAAAGAACAATTATTGTGTGATTTGATGACAACGATGAGGAGGAGGTGACATTCCCATCACAGTGATCGAGGAATAAGGAGGTGGGCTTCCTGCCTCCCTGCCTCCAACCTTCAGGTTTCTGGATGAGACAGGGCAGGGCTTGTTCACTCTAGTCCATTTCAAACACGTTTGTCTCCCCGCAGCAATTCCACAGTAGTTGCCAGGTACGCAGCTCTGTCCCACGTGTCATCAATTTCAACCCTTCTTTCCTCCTGCATTCCAGCACTCTCTGCTTGGTTGACCACGCCTTGAACCACATTGCAAAATGTCTGTCTCTGTAGGCAGATGTGTCATGGTCTCCCATGATCCTCCTCTTCCAGCACTGGGAGGAATTAATGTCAGGTCTGCAGAGCGAGCAACAACCTCTGTCCATCTGCCTGGGAAGCCTTTCCCACTCAACATTCTCCAAATCCTCCCACCACACAGCTGGAGCTTCTATGCTGGAGGGAGTGTTTCAGTCTCCTCTCCATCTCAGCCCCTGCTGGAAGCAGGAAGGGATACTCGTGATTTTGGGTTTTGGAGGCTGTATCCAATAAGTCAGGATTCTCCAGAGGGACAGAACTAGTTGGCTACAGGTTTATAGAAAAAAAGAGGCTGGGCACGATGGCTCAAGCCTATAATCCCAGCACGTTGGAAGGCTGAGATGGGAGGACTACTTGAGCTCAGGAGTTTGCGATAAGCTTGGGCAACACAGCGAGACCTTGTCTCTACAAAAAATCCAAAAATTATCCAAATGTGGTGGCATGCACCTGTGGTCCTAGCAACTCAGGAGGCTGTGGTAGAAAGATCGCCTGAGCCTAGGAGGTTGAGGATTTGGTGAGCCATGACCATGCCATTACACTTCAGCCTGGGCAACAGAGTGAGACCCTGACTCAAAAAAAGAAAAAGAAAAAGGACTGTATTAGGGAGGATGGGTTCACTTCATGACAGGGTGAAAGCCCATGATGGGCTCTCTGTAAGCAGGGTGGTAAGGAAAGCCAGGAGGTGGTTCAGTCCAAGTTCAAAAACCTAGACCCAGGGAGGCTGCAAGGACTAAAAGACCCCAGGAGGCAGTGGTGCAAGTCCCAGGGTACCAAGGCCAAAGAAACTAGAGGCAGACATCCTAAGGCAGGAGGGGAGGAAGCCACGCCTCCCACCAGGAAAGGGAAGAGACAGCCAGGACACTTAGCATGCGGCTGTCCCTGCCACAGGCCCACATGTGAGGTGAATCCTGACCTCCCAGTCACTGACTCGCAGCCAGTCTCCTGGGAGCCACCCTCACAGGCACACCCAGGACGATGCCTCACCGGCCACCAGGCATCCCTCCATCCAGTCAAGCTCCTCTTCCTAGAAGCCATCCCAGATGCCAGCTGCAAACATTCCCCATCGTGGCCTGAGACTGGAGGAAGGGGGAGGGCGGTGAGAGCATGTCACTACCGCTCCTCTGCACCGAGCACTAAGACAGGCATCAAGGAGTCAAGGAAGAACATGACAGGTTGGAGAGTCCGAGCGTCCACATCCCCAGGGCTGGGACACAGGAAGGACAAACAGTGCCAAGGGGGGTTTGGGAAGTTCAAATCCCGCTTCGGCTTGTTGCTACCAAATCCCTACGAGCCCTGACTCCAACATGACCAAACGCCACTGAAACTCCGTTTCCTCGTGTAAAAAGTACAGAACCCAAGGACATGACCTCTACACTCCCGGGACATGACCTCCACACCCCTGGGATGTGACCTCCACAGCCTTAGGATGTGACCGTCATACTCCTAGGACATGACCTCCACAATCCTCAGTTTCCAGGGTCCAGCCAGCACACCAAGAACTGCAGCTCCCAACCATTCTCCACTCACACCAAAACACATCTCACATAGGAAGGCATTTTTAATGTAACATACATGTAGATATCTGTTCAAAGCAGAAAGAGAATCTCTTAGGGTTTTATCTTCCCACATTCAAGCTGAATAAAACAAACTGAATAAAAAGGGAACATTCTTTCAATTTTTAAGGTGAATGCAATAAACCCTATTTTCCCCCAAATGGTCTTGTTTTTTTTCTATTACAATTGCTGCTAAACTAGGTCACCTAAGTAATAAATATTGAAAGCATTTAACCAAATTCAAACATCTGTTCCAATCCTCTTGGAGGGCTTGATCCAGCTGAAATAAAATATTCACTGCCCTACAGGACCTGCAAGATCCTGGAACACTGCTAGAAATAATGAGTTTTGGAGTTTTTTTGGTTTTTTTCCTAAAGACAGTATGTCTGGTAAAAAATAAAAAAATAAAATATATATAGAGAGATGAATATATATGTATATATACACATTCATATATGTGTATATATTGAAATAATATACATTGATACACATTGAAATCAGCTGATTTCAATATGTCTGGAGTACAAAGAGGACAAAACTACGTGAGAAGTGTCAAAATCCAATCAAGCCTATGTTTCCACACTGGGCCTTCCTGAACTAGGACAACAGGGCTCACGGACAGACTTCCGTTGGGCATGTTTCCAACTGAAGCCCTGGCTTGGTAGGTCTGTTCTGAAAACATGATCCCCCAGATTCCAAATATACCAGCAGAACCTTGTTCTCAGCCTAGTTGCCCTAATTTGCGCTGGAATTTCTAAGCAAATAATTCAGATTTGACTTTGGGGAAAAAATATATTAACTTGATAAAATAAAAGTGAATAACTAAATAACAAGTTAGGAAAAATGTTATTAATACTAGTCATTTGTGAAGGGGAGTGGTATAGTTAGAATGGAGAGGAGAAGCTAAAAAACAAAATAAAACTGAATTTCAGTGGCTCAGCCTGTAATCCTGCACCTTGGGAGGCTGAGGTGAGTGGACTGTCTGAGCCGCGGGTTTGAGACCTGCCTGGGCAACTTGGTGAGACCTCATCTCTACAGTAAATAAAAAAATTAGCCG